>NW_027168028.1:0-75602 GCF_040954835.1 Lepisosteus oculatus | reverse complement strand
ACTTTTCAAAACGTGTTTTTCAGCCCCGAAATAAACGCGTTTTTTCAGACAGCTGTATCCCTATGTAACTGCAAGGCTCAGAAGAGCCCACACACTCAGGTCTTAACCCCACTGTGCAGAAAGTGTCAAAACATGTTTTTCAGCAGAAATAAACATGTTTCTGCAAGTTTGGTCAACCCCATGTATCTTATGGGGCAGTAACAGGTCACTTTTCAAAACGTGTTTTTCAGCCCGAAATAAACACGTTTTTTTCAGACAGCTGTATCCCTATGTAACTGCAAGGCTCAGAAGAGCCCACAAACTCAGGTCTTAACCCCAGTGTGCTGAAAGTGTCCAAAACATGTTTTTCAGCTGAAATAAACATGTTTCTGCAAGTTTGGTCAACCCCATGTAACTTATGGGGCAGTAACAGCTCACTTTTCAAAACGTGTTTTTCAGCCCGAAATAAACGCGTTTTTTCAGACAGCTGTATCCCTATGTAACTGCAAGGCTCAAAGAGCCCACACACTCAGGTCTTAACCCCAGTGTGCTGAAAGTGTCAAAACATGTTTTTCAGCAGAAATAAACATGTTTCTGCAAGTTTGGTCAACCCCATGTAAGTTATGGGGTAGTAACAGCACACTTTTCAAAACGTGTTTTTCAGCCCGAAATAAACGCGTTTTTTCAGACAGCTGTATCCCTCTGTAACTGCAAGGCTCAGAAGAGCCCACACACTCAGGTCTTAACCCCAGTGTGCTGACAGTGTCAAAACATGTTTTTCAGCAGAAATAAACATGTTTCTGCACGTTTGGTCAACCCCATGTAACTTATGGGGCACTAACAGCTCACTTTTCAAAACGTGTTTTTCAGCCCGAAATAAACGCGTTTTTTCAGACAGCTGTATCCCTATGTAACTGCAAGGCTCAGAAGAGCCCACAAACTCAGGTCTTAACCCCAGTTTGCTGAAAGTGTCAAAACATGTTTTTCAGCAGAAATAAACATGTTTCTGCAAGTTTGGTCAACCCCATGTAAGTTATGGGTCAGTAACAGCTCACTTTTCAAAACGTGTTTTTCAGCCCGAAATAAACGCGTTTTTTTCAGACAGCTGTATCCCTATGTAACTGCAAGGCTCAGAAGAGCCCACACACTCAGGTCTTAACCCCAGTGTGCTGAAAGTGTCAAAACATGTTTTTCAGCAGAAATAAACATGTTTCTGCAAGTTTGGTCAACCCCATGTAAGTTATGGGTCAGTAACAGCACACTTTTCAAAACGTGTTTTTCAGCCCGAAATAAACGCGTTTTTTCAGACAGCTGTATCCCTATGTAACTGCAAGGCTCAGAAGAGCCCACACACTCAGGTCTTAACCCCAGTGTGCTGAAAGTGTCAAAACATGTTTTTCAGCAGAAATAAACATGTTTCTGCAAGTTTGGTCAACCCCATGTAAGTTATGGGTCAGTAACAGCACACTTTTCAAAACGTGTTTTTCAGCCCGAAATAAACGCGTTTTTTCAGGCAGCTGTATCCCTATGTAACTGCAAGGCTCAGAAGAGCCCACACACTCAGGTCTTAACCCCAGTGTGCTGAAAGTGTCAAAACATGTTTTTCAGCAGAAATAAACATGTTTCTGCAAGTTTGGTCAACCCCATGTAAGTTATGGGGTAGTAACAGCACACTTTTCAAAACGTGTTTTTCAGCCCGAAATAAACGCGTTTTTTCAGACAGCTGTATCCCTATGTAACTGCAAGGCTCAGAAGAGCCCACACACTCAGGTCTTAACCCCAGTGTGCTGACAGTGTCAAAACATGTTTTTCAGCAGAAATAAACATGTTGTTCTGCACGTTTGGTCAACCCCATGTAACTTATGGGGCACTAACAGCTCACTTTTCAAAACGTGTTTTTCAGCCCGAAATAAACGCGTTTTTTCAGACAGCTGTATCCCTATGTAACTGCAAGGCTCAGAAGAGCCCACACACTCAGGTCTTAACCCCACTGTGCAGAAAGTGTCAAAACATGTTTTCAGCAGAAATAAACATGTTTCTGCAAGTTTGGTCAACCCATGTATCTTATGGGGCAGTAACAGGTCACTTTTCAAAACGTGTTTTTCAGCCCGAAATAAACACGTTTTTTCAGACAGCTGTATCCCTATGTAACTGCAAGGCTCAGAAGAGCCCACACACTCAGGTCTTAACCCCAGTGTGCTGAAAGTGTCAAAACATGTTTTTCAGCAGAAATAAACATGTTTCTGCAAGTTTGGACAACCCCATGTAACTTATGGGGCATTAACAGCTCACTTTTCAAAACGTGTTTTTCAGCCCGAAATAAACACGTTTTTTCAGACAGCTGTATCCCTATGTAACTGCAAGGCTCAGTAGAGCCCACACACTCAGGTCTTAACCCCAGTGTGCTGAAAGTGTCAAAACATGTTTTTCAGCAGAAATAAACATGTTTCTGCAAGTTTGGTCAACCCATGTAAGTTATGGGGCAGTAACAGCACACTTTTCAAAACGTGTTTTTCAGCCCGAGATAAACACGTTTTTTCAGACAGCTGTATCCCTATGTAACTGCAAGGCTCAGAAGAGCCCACAAACTCAGGTCTTAACCCCAGTGTGCTGAAAGTGTCAAAACATGTTTTTCAGCTGAAATAAACATGTTTCTGCAAGTTTGGTCAACCCCATGTAACTTATGGGGCAGTAAAGCTCACTTTTCAAAACGTGTTTTTCAGCCCGAAATAAACGCGTTTTTTCAGACAGCTGTATCCCTATGTAACTGCAAGGCTCAAAGAGCCCACACACTCAGGTCTTAACCCCAGTGTGCTGAAAGTGTCAAAACATGTTTTTCAGCAGAAATAAACATGTTTCTGCAAGTTTGGTCAACCCCATGTAAGTTATGGGGTAGTAACAGCACACTTTTCAAAACGTGTTTTTCAGCCCGAAATAAACGCGTTTTTTCAGACAGCTGTATCCCTCTGTAACTGCAAGGCTCAGAAGAGCCCACACACTCAGGTCTTAACCCCACTGTGCAGAAAGTGTCAAAACATGTTTTTTAGCAGAAATAAACATGTTTCTGCAAGTTTGGTCAACCCCATGTAACTTATGGGGCAGTAACAGGTCACTTTTCAAAACGTGTTTTTCAGCCCGAAATAAACACGTTTTTTCAGACAGCTGTATCCCTATGTAACTGCAAGGCTCAGAAGAGCCCACACACTCAGGTCTTAACCCAGTGTGCTGAAAGTGTCAAAACATGTTTTTCAGCAGAAATAAACATGTTTCTGCAAGTTTGGTCAACCCCATGTAACTTATGGGGCATTAACAGCTCACTTTTCAAAACGTGTTTTTCAGCCCGAAATAAACGCGTTTTTTCAGACAGCTGTATCCCTATGTAACTGCAAGGCTCAGAAGAGCCCACACACTCAGGTCTTAACCCCAGTGTGCTGAAAGTGTCAAAACATGTTTTTCAGCAGAAATAAACATGTTTCTGCAAGTTTGGTCAACCCCATGTAAGTTATGGGTCAGTAACAGCTCACTTTTCAAAACGTGTTTTTCAGCCCGAAATAAACGCGTTTTTTCAGACAGCTGTATCCCTATGTAACTGCAAGGCTCAGAAGAGCCCACAAACTCAGGTCTTAACCCCAGTTTGCTGAAAGTGGTCAAAACATGTTTTTCAGCAGAAATAAACATGTTTCTGCAAGTTTGGTCAACCCCATGTAAGTTATGGGTCAGTAACAGCTCACTTTTCAAAACGTGTTTTTCAGCCCGAAATAAACGCGTTTTTTCAGACAGCTGTATCCCTATGTAACTGCAAGGCTCAGAAGAGCCCACACACTCAGGTCTTAACCCCAGTGTGCTGAAAGTGTCAAAACATGTTTTTCAGCAGAAATAAACATGTTTCTGCAAGTTTGGTCAACCCCATGTAAGTTATGGGTCAGTAACAGCACACTTTTCAAAACGTGTTTTTCAGCCCGAAATAAACACGTTTTTTCAGACAGCTGTATCCCTATGTAACTGCAAGGCTCAGAAGAGCCCACACACTCAGGTCTTAACCCCAGTGTGCTGAAAGTGTCAAAACATGTTTTTCAGCAGAAATAAACATGTTTCTGCAAGTTTGGTCAACCCCATGTAACTTATGGGGCATTAACAGCTCACTTTTCAAAACGTGTTTTTCAGCCCGAAATAAACGCGTTTTTTCAGACAGCTGTATCCCTATGTAACTGCAAGGCTCAGAAGAGCCCACACACTCAGGTCTTAACCCCAGTGTGCTGAAAGTGTCAAAACATGTTTTTCAGCAGAAATAAACATGTTTCTGCAAGTTTGGTCAACCCCATGTAAGTTATGGGGTAGTAACAGCACACTTTTCAAAACCTGTTTTTCAGCCCGAAATAAACGCGTTTTTTCAGACAGCTGTATCCCTATGTAACTGCAAGGCTCAGAAGAGCCCACACACTCAGGTCTTAACCCCAGTGTGCTGACAGTGTCAAAACATGTTTTTCAGCAGAAATAAACATGTTTCTGCACGTTTGGTCAACCCCATGTAACTTATGGGGCACTAACAGCTCACTTTTCAAAACGTGTTTTTCAGCCCGAAATAAACGCGTTTTTTCAGACAGCTGTATCCCTATGTAACTGCAAGGCTCAGAAGAGCCCACACACTCAGGTCTTAACCCCAGTGTGCTGAAAGTGTCAAAACATGTTTTTCAGCAGAAATAAACATGTTTCTGCAAGTTTGGTCAACCCCATGTAAGTTATGGGTCAGTAACAGCACACTTTTCAAAACGTGTTTTTCAGCCCGAAATAAACGCGTTTTTTCAGACAGCTGTATCCCTATGTAACTGCAAGGCTCAGAAGAGCCCACACACTCAGGTCTTAACCCCAGTGTGCTGAAAGTGTCAAAACATGTTTTTCAGCAGAAATAAACATGTTTCTGCAAGTTTGGTCAACCCCATGTAAGTTATGGGGTAGTAACAGCACACTTTTCAAAACGTGTTTTTCAGCCCGAAATAAACGCGTTTTTTCAGACAGCTGTATCCCTATGTAACTGCAAGGCTCAGAAGAGCCCACACACTCAGGTCTTAACCCCAGTGTGCTGACAGTGTCAAAACATGTTTTTCAGCAGAAATAAACATGTTTCTGCACGTTTGGTCAACCCCATGTAACTTATGGGGCACTAACAGCTCACTTTTCAAAACGTGTTTTTCAGCCCGAAATAAACGCGTTTTTTCAGACAGCTGTATCCCTATGTAACTGCAAGGCTCAGAAGAGCCCACACACTCAGGTCTTAACCCCACTGTGCAGAAAGTGTCAAAACATGTTTTTCAGCAGAAATAAACATGTTTCTGCAAGTTTGGTCAACCCCATGTATCTTATGGGGCAGTAACAGGTCACTTTTCAAAACGTGTTTTTCAGCCCGAAATAAACACGTTTTTTCAGACAGCTGTATCCCTATGTAACTGCAAGGCTCAGAAGAGCCCACACACTCAGGTCTTAACCCCAGTGTGCTGAAAGTGTCAAAACATGTTTTTCAGCAGAAATAAACATGTTTCTGCAAGTTTGGACAACCCCATGTAACTTATGGGGCATTAACAGCTCACTTTTCAAAACGTGTTTTTCAGCCCGAAATAAACACGTTTTTTCAGACAGCTGTATCCCTATGTAACTGCAAGGCTCAGTAGAGCCCACACACTCAGGTCTTAACCCCAGTGTGCTGAAAGTGTCAAAACATGTTTTTCAGCAGAAATAAACATGTTTCTGCAAGTTTGGTCAACCCCATGTAAGTTATGGGGCAGTAACAGCACACTTTTCAAAACGTGTTTTTCAGCCCGAGATAAACACGTTTTTTCAGACAGCTGTATCCCTATGTAACTGCAAGGCTCAGAAGAGCCCACAAACTCAGGTCTTAACCCCAGTGTGCTGAAAGTGTCAAAACATGTTTTTCAGCTGAAATAAACATGTTTCTGCAAGTTTGGTCAACCCCATGTAACTTATGGGGCAGTAACAGCTCACTTTTCAAAACGTGTTTTTCAGCCCGAAATAAACGCGTTTTTTCAGACAGCTGTATCCCTATGTAACTGCAAGGCTCAAAGAGCCCACACACTCAGGTCTTAACCCCAGTGTGCTGAAAGTGTCAAAACATGTTTTTCAGCAGAAATAAACATGTTTCTGCAAGTTTGGTCAACCCCATGTAAGTTATGGGGTAGTAACAGCACACTTTTCAAAACGTGTTTTTCAGCCCGAAATAAACGCGTTTTTTCAGACAGCTGTATCCCTCTGTAACTGCAAGGCTCAGAAGAGCCCACACACTCAGGTCTTAACCCCACTGTGCAGAAAGTGTCAAAACATGTTTTTTAGCAGAAATAAACATGTTTCTGCAAGTTTGGTCAACCCCATGTAACTTATGGGGCAGTAACAGGTCACTTTTCAAAACGTGTTTTTCAGCCCGAAATAAACACGTTTTTTCAGACAGCTGTATCCCTATGTAACTGCAAGGCTCAGAAGAGCCCACACACTCAGGTCTTAACCCCAGTGTGCTGAAAGTGTCAAAACATGTTTTTCAGCAGAAATAAACATGTTTCTGCAAGTTTGGTCAACCCCATGTAACTTATGGGGCATTAACAGCTCACTTTTCAAAACGTGTTTTTCAGCCCGAAATAAACGCGTTTTTTCAGACAGCTGTATCCCTATGTAACTGCAAGGCTCAGAAGAGCCCACACACTCAGGTCTTAACCCCAGTGTGCTGAAAGTGTCAAAACATGTTTTTCAGCAGAAATAAACATGTTTCTGCAAGTTTGGTCAACCCCATGTAAGTTATGGGTCAGTAACAGCTCACTTTTCAAAACGTGTTTTTCAGCCCGAAATAAACGCGTTTTTTCAGACAGCTGTATCCCTATGTAACTGCAAGGCTCAGAAGAGCCCACAAACTCAGGTCTTAACCCCAGTTTGCTGAAAGTGTCAAAACATGTTTTTCAGCAGAAATAAACATGTTTCTGCAAGTTTGGTCAACCCCATGTAAGTTATGGGTCAGTAACAGCTCACTTTTCAAAACGTGTTTTTCAGCCCGAAATAAACGCGTTTTTTCAGACAGCTGTATCCCTATGTAACTGCAAGGCTCAGAAGAGCCCACACACTCAGGTCTTAACCCCAGTGTGCTGAAAGTGTCAAAACATGTTTTTCAGCAGAAATAAACATGTTTCTGCAAGTTTGGTCAACCCCATGTAAGTTATGGGTCAGTAACAGCACACTTTTCAAAACGTGTTTTTCAGCCCGAAATAAACGCGTTTTTTCAGACAGCTGTATCCCTATGTAACTGCAAGGCTCAGAAGAGCCCACACACTCAGGTCTTAACCCCAGTGTGCTGAAAGTGTCAAAACATGTTTTTCAGCAGAAATAAACATGTTTCTGCAAGTTTGGTCAACCCCATGTAAGTTATGGGGTAGTAACAGCACACTTTTCAAAACGTGTTTTTCAGCCCGAAATAAACGCGTTTTTTCAGACAGCTGTATCCCTATGTAACTGCAAGGCTCAGAAGAGCCCACACACTCAGGTCTTAACCCCAGTGTGCTGACAGTGTCAAAACATGTTTTTCAGCAGAAATAAACATGTTTCTGCACGTTTGGTCAACCCCATGTAACTTATGGGGCACTAACAGCTCACTTTTCAAAACGTGTTTTTCAGCCCGAAATAAACGCGTTTTTTCAGACAGCTGTATCCCTATGTAACTGCAAGGCTCAGAAGAGCCCACACACTCAGGTCTTAACCCCACTGTGCAGAAAGTGTCACAACATGTTTTTCAGCAGAAATAAACATGTTTCTGCACGTTTGGTCAACCCCATGTAACTTATGGGGCACTAACAGCTCACTTTTCAAAACGTGTTTTTCAGCCCGAAATAAACGCGTTTTTTCAGACAGCTGTATCCCTATGTAACTGCAAGGCTCAGAAGAGCCCACACACTCAGGTCTTAACCCCAGTGTGCTGAAAGTGTCAAAACATGTTTTTCAGCAGAAATAAACATGTTTCTGCAAGTTTGGTCAACCCCATGTAAGTTATGGGTCAGTAACAGCACACTTTTCAAAACGTGTTTTTCAGCCCGAAATAAACGCGTTTTTTCAGACAGCTGTATCCCTATGTAACTGCAAGGCTCAGAAGAGCCCACACACTCAGGTCTTAACCCCAGTGTGCTGAAAGTGTCAAAACATGTTTTTCAGCAGAAATAAACATGTTTCTGCAAGTTTGGTCAACCCCATGTAAGTTATGGGGTAGTAACAGCACACTTTTCAAAACGTGTTTTTCAGCCCGAAATAAACGCGTTTTTTCAGACAGCTGTATCCCTATGTAACTGCAAGGCTCAGAAGAGCCCACACACTCAGGTCTTAACCCCAGTGTGCTGACAGTGTCAAAACATGTTTTTCAGCAGAAATAAACATGTTTCTGCACGTTTGGTCAACCCCATGTAACTTATGGGGCACTAACAGCTCACTTTTCAAAACGTGTTTTTCAGCCCGAAATAAACGCGTTTTTTCAGACAGCTGTATCCCTATGTAACTGCAAGGCTCAGAAGAGCCCACACACTCAGGTCTTAACCCCACTGTGCAGAAAGTGTCAAAACATGTTTTTCAGCAGAAATAAACATGTTTCTGCAAGTTTGGTCAACCCCATGTATCTTATGGGGCAGTAACAGGTCACTTTTCAAAACGTGTTTTTCAGCCCGAAATAAACACGTTTTTTCAGACAGCTGTATCCCTATGTAACTGCAAGGCTCAGAAGAGCCCACACACTCAGGTCTTAACCCCAGTGTGCTGAAAGTGTCAAAACATGTTTTTCAGCAGAAATAAACATGTTTCTGCAAGTTTGGACAACCCCATGTAACTTATGGGGCATTAACAGCTCACTTTTCAAAACGTGTTTTTCAGCCCGAAATAAACACGTTTTTTCAGACAGCTGTATCCCTATGTAACTGCAAGGCTCAGTAGAGCCCACACACTCAGGTCTTAACCCCAGTGTGCTGAAAGTGTCAAAACATGTTTTTCAGCAGAAATAAACATGTTTCTGCAAGTTTGGTCAACCCCATGTAAGTTATGGGGCAGTAACAGCACACTTTTCAAAACGTGTTTTTCAGCCCGAGATAAACACGTTTTTTCAGACAGCTGTATCCCTATGTAACTGCAAGGCTCAGAAGAGCCCACAAACTCAGGTCTTAACCCCAGTGTGCTGAAAGTGTCAAAACATGTTTTTCAGCTGAAATAAACATGTTTCTGCAAGTTTGGTCAA
This sequence comes from Lepisosteus oculatus, assembly GCF_040954835.1. Lineage (NCBI taxonomy): Eukaryota > Metazoa > Chordata > Actinopteri > Semionotiformes > Lepisosteidae > Lepisosteus > Lepisosteus oculatus. The sequence goes on along the minus strand of NW_027168028.1, from coordinate 66,364 downwards.
CCCCATGTAACTTATGGGGCAGTAACAGCTCACTTTTCAAAACGTGTTTTTCAGCCCGAAATAAACGCGTTTTTTCAGACAGCTGTATCCCTATGTAACTGCAAGGCTCAAAGAGCCCACACACTCAGGTCTTAACCCCAGTGTGCTGAAAGTGTCAAAACATGTTTTTCAGCAGAAATAAACATGTTTCTGCAAGTTTGGTCAACCCCATGTAAGTTATGGGGTAGTAACAGCACACTTTTCAAAACGTGTTTTTCAGCCCGAAATAAACGCGTTTTTTCAGACAGCTGTATCCCTCTGTAACTGCAAGGCTCAGAAGAGCCCACACACTCAGGTCTTAACCCCACTGTGCAGAAAGTGTCAAAACATGTTTTTTAGCAGAAATAAACATGTTTCTGCAAGTTTGGTCAACCCCATGTAACTTATGGGGCAGTAACAGGTCACTTTTCAAAACGTGTTTTTCAGCCCGAAATAAACACGTTTTTTCAGACAGCTGTATCCCTATGTAACTGCAAGGCTCAGAAGAGCCCACACACTCAGGTCTTAACCCCAGTGTGCTGAAAGTGTCAAAACATGTTTTTCAGCAGAAATAAACATGTTTCTGCAAGTTTGGTCAACCCCATGTAACTTATGGGGCATTAACAGCTCACTTTTCAAAACGTGTTTTTCAGCCCGAAATAAACGCGTTTTTTCAGACAGCTGTATCCCTATGTAACTGCAAGGCTCAGAAGAGCCCACACACTCAGGTCTTAACCCCAGTGTGCTGAAAGTGTCAAAACATGTTTTTCAGCAGAAATAAACATGTTTCTGCAAGTTTGGTCAACCCCATGTAAGTTATGGGTCAGTAACAGCTCACTTTTCAAAACGTGTTTTTCAGCCCGAAATAAACGCGTTTTTTCAGACAGCTGTATCCCTATGTAACTGCAAGGCTCAGAAGAGCCCACAAACTCAGGTCTTAACCCCAGTTTGCTGAAAGTGTCAAAACATGTTTTTCAGCAGAAATAAACATGTTTCTGCAAGTTTGGTCAACCCCATGTAAGTTATGGGTCAGTAACAGCTCACTTTTCAAAACGTGTTTTTCAGCCCGAAATAAACGCGTTTTTTCAGACAGCTGTATCCCTATGTAACTGCAAGGCTCAGAAGAGCCCACACACTCAGGTCTTAACCCCAGTGTGCTGAAAGTGTCAAAACATGTTTTTCAGCAGAAATAAACATGTTTCTGCAAGTTTGGTCAACCCCATGTAAGTTATGGGTCAGTAACAGCACACTTTTCAAAACGTGTTTTTCAGCCCGAAATAAACGCGTTTTTTCAGACAGCTGTATCCCTATGTAACTGCAAGGCTCAGAAGAGCCCACACACTCAGGTCTTAACCCCAGTGTGCTGAAAGTGTCAAAACATGTTTTTCAGCAGAAATAAACATGTTTCTGCAAGTTTGGTCAACCCCATGTAAGTTATGGGGTAGTAACAGCACACTTTTCAAAACGTGTTTTTCAGCCCGAAATAAACGCGTTTTTTCAGACAGCTGTATCCCTATGTAACTGCAAGGCTCAGAAGAGCCCACACACTCAGGTCTTAACCCCAGTGTGCTGACAGTGTCAAAACATGTTTTTCAGCAGAAATAAACATGTTTCTGCACGTTTGGTCAACCCCATGTAACTTATGGGGCACTAACAGCTCACTTTTCAAAACGTGTTTTTCAGCCCGAAATAAACGCGTTTTTTCAGACAGCTGTATCCCTATGTAACTGCAAGGCTCAGAAGAGCCCACACACTCAGGTCTTAACCCCACTGTGCAGAAAGTGTCACAACATGTTTTTCAGCAGAAATAAACATGTTTCTGCAAGTTTGGTCAACCCCATGTATCTTATGGGGCAGTAACAGGTCACTTTTCAAAACGTGTTTTTCAGCCCGAAATAAACACGTTTTTTCAGAAAGCTGTATCCCTATGTAACTGCAAGGCTCAGAAGAGCCCACACACTCAGGTCTTAACCCCAGTGTGCTGAAAGTGTCAAAACATGTTTTTCAGCAGAAATAAACATGTTTCTGCAAGTTTGGACAACCCCATGTAACTTATGGGGCATTAACAGCTCACTTTTCAAAACGTGTTTTTCAGCCCGAAATAAACACGTTTTTTCAGACAGCTGTATCCCTATGTAACTGCAAGGCTCAGTAGAGCCCACACACTCAGGTCTTAACCCCAGTGTGCTGAAAGTGTCAAAACATGTTTTTCAGCAGAAATAAACATGTTTCTGCAAGTTTGGTCAACCCCATGTAAGTTATGGGGCAGTAACAGCACACTTTTCAAAACGTGTTTTTCAGCCCGAGATAAACACGTTTTTTCAGACAGCTGTATCCCTATGTAACTGCAAGGCTCAGAAGAGCCCACAAACTCAGGTCTTAACCCCAGTGTGCTGAAAGTGTCAAAACATGTTTTTCAGCTGAAATAAACATGTTTCTGCAAGTTTGGTCAACCCCATGTAACTTATGGGGCAGTAACAGCTCACTTTTCAAAACGTGTTTTTCAGCCCGAAATAAACGCGTTTTTTCAGACAGCTGTATCCCTATGTAACTGCAAGGCTCAAAGAGCCCACACACTCAGGTCTTAACCCCAGTGTGCTGAAAGTGTCAAAACATGTTTTTCAGCAGAAATAAACATGTTTCTGCAAGTTTGGTCAACCCCATGTAAGTTATGGGGTAGTAACAGCACACTTTTCAAAACGTGTTTTTCAGCCCGAAATAAACATGTTTTTTCAGACAGCTGTATCCCTCTGTAACTGCAAGGCTCAGAAGAGCCCACACACTCAGGTCTTAACCCCAGTGTGCTGAAAGTGTCAAAACATGTTTTTCAGCAGAAATAAACATGTTTCTGCAAGTTTGGTCAACCCCATGTAACTTATGGGGCATTAACAGCTCACTTTTCAAAACGTGTTTTTCAGCCCGAAATAAACGCGTTTTTTCAGACAGCTGTATCCCTATGTAACTGCAAGGCTCAGAAGAGCCCACACACTCAGGTCTTAACCCCAGTGTGCTGAAAGTGTCAAAACATGTTTTTCAGCAGAAATAAACATGTTTCTGCAAGTTTGGTCAACCCCATGTAAGTTATGGGTCAGTAACAGCTCACTTTTCAAAACGTGTTTTTCAGCCCGAAATAAACGCGTTTTTTCAGACAGCTGTATCCCTAAGTAACTGCAAGGCTCAGAAGAGCCCACAAACTCAGGTCTTAACCCCAGTTTGCTGAAAGTGTCAAAACATGTTTTTCAGCAGAAATAAACATGTTTCTGCAAGTTTGGTCAACCCCATGTAAGTTATGGGTCAGTAACAGCTCACTTTTCAAAACGTGTTTTTCAGCCCGAAATAAACGCGTTTTTTCAGACAGCTGTACCCTATGTAACTGCAAGGCTCAGAAGAGCCCACACACTCAGGTCTTAACCCCAGTGTGCTGAAAGTGTCAAAACATGTTTTTCAGCAGAAATAAACATGTTTCTGCAAGTTTGGTCAACCCCATGTAAGTTATGGGTCAGTAACAGCTCAGTTTTCAAAACGTGTTTTTCAGCCCGAAATAAACGCGTTTTTTCAGACAGCTGTATCCCTATGTAACTGCAAGGCTCAAAGAGCCCACACACTCAGGTCTTAACCCCAGTGTGCTGAAAGTGTCAAAACATGTTTTTCAGCAGAAATAAACATGTTTCTGCAAGTTTGGTCAACCCCATGTAAGTTATGGGGTAGTAACAGCACACTTTTCAAAACGTGTTTTTCAGCCCGAAATAAACGCGTTTTTTCAGACAGCTGTATCCCTCTGTAACTGCAAGGCTCAGAAGAGCCCACACACTCAGGTCTTAACCCCACTGTGCAGAAAGTGTCAAAACATGTTTTTTAGCAGAAATAAACATGTTTCTGCAAGTTTGGTCAACCCCATGTAACTTATGGGGCAGTAACAGGTCACTTTTCAAAACGTGTTTTTCAGCCCGAAATAAACACGTTTTTTCAGACAGCTGTATCCCTATGTAACTGCAAGGCTCAGAAGAGCCCACACACTCAGGTCTTAACCCCAGTGTGCTGAAAGTGTCAAAACATGTTTTTCAGCAGAAATAAACATGTTTCTGCAAGTTTGGTCAACCCCATGTAACTTATGGGGCATTAACAGCTCACTTTTCAAAACGTGTTTTTCAGCCCGAAATAAACGCGTTTTTTCAGACAGCTGTATCCCTATGTAACTGCAAGGCTCAGAAGAGCCCACACACTCAGGTCTTAACCCCAGTGTGCTGAAAGTGTCAAAACATGTTTTTCAGCAGAAATAAACATGTTTCTGCAAGTTTGGTCAACCCCATGTAAGTTATGGGTCAGTAACAGCACACTTTTCAAAACGTGTTTTTCAGCCCGAAATAAACGCGTTTTTTCAGACAGCTGTATCCCTATGTAACTGCAAGGCTCAGAAGAGCCCACACACTCAGGTCTTAACCCCAGTGTGCTGAAAGTGTCAAAACATGTTTTTCAGCAGAAATAAACATGTTTCTGCAAGTTTGGTCAACCCCATGTAAGTTATGGGGTAGTAACAGCACACTTTTCAAAACGTGTTTTTCAGCCCGAAATAAACGCGTTTTTTCAGACAGCTGTATCCCTATGTAACTGCAAGGCTCAGAAGAGCCCACACACTCAGGTCTTAACCCCAGTGTGCTGACAGTGTCAAAACATGTTTTTCAGCAGAAATAAACATGTTTCTGCACGTTTGGTCAACCCCATGTAACTTATGGGGCAGTAACAGGTCACTTTTCAAAACGTGTTTTTCAGCCCGAAATAAACACGTTTTTTCAGACAGCTGTATCCCTATGTAACTGCAAGGCTCAGAAGAGCCCACACACTCAGGTCTTAACCCCAGTGTGCTGAAAGTGTCAAAACATGTTTTTCAGCAGAAATAAACATGTTTCTGCAAGTTTGGTCAACCCCATGTAACTTATGGGGCATTAACAGCTCACTTTTCAAAACGTGTTTTTCAGCCCGAAATAAACGCGTTTTTTCAGACAGCTGTATCCCTATGTAACTGCAAGGCTCAGAAGAGCCCACACACTCAGGTCTTAACCCCAGTGTGCTGAAAGTGTCAAAACATGTTTTTCAGCAGAAATAAACATGTTTCTGCAAGTTTGGTCAACCCCATGTAAGTTATGGGTCAGTAACAGCTCACTTTTCAAAACGTGTTTTTCAGCCCGAAATAAACGCGTTTTTTCAGACAGCTGTATCCCTATGTAACTGCAAGGCTCAGAAGAGCCCACAAACTCAGGTCTTAACCCCAGTTTGCTGAAAGTGTCAAAACATGTTTTTCAGCAGAAATAAACATGTTTCTGCAAGTTTGGTCAACCCCATGTAAGTTATGGGTCAGTAACAGCTCACTTTTCAAAACGTGTTTTTCAGCCCGAAATAAACGCGTTTTTTCCGACAGCTGTATCCCTATGTAACTGCAAGGCTCAGAAGAGCCCACACACTCAGGTCTTAACCCCAGTGTGCTGAAAGTGTCAAAACATGTTTTTCAGCAGAAATAAACATGTTTCTGCAAGTTTGGTCAACCCCATGTAAGTTATGGGTCAGTAACAGCACACTTTTCAAAACGTGTTTTTCAGCCCGAAATAAACGCGTTTTTTCAGACAGCTGTATCCCTATGTAACTGCAAGGCTCAGAAGAGCCCACACACTCAGGTCTTAACCCCAGTGTGCTGACAGTGTCAAAACATGTTTTTCAGCAGAAATAAACATGTTTCTGCACGTTTGGTCAACCCCATGTAAGTTATGGGGTAGTAACAGCACACTTTTCAAAACGTGTTTTTCAGCCCGAAATAAACGCGTTTTTTTCAGACAGCTGTATCCCTATGTAACTGCAAGGCTCAGAAGAGCCCACACACTCAGGTCTTAACCCCACTGTGCAGAAAGTGTCAAAACATGTTTTTCAGCAGAAATAAACATGTTTCTGCAAGTTTGGTCAACCCCATGTATCTTATGGGGCAGTAACAGGTCACTTTTCAAAACGTGTTTTTCAGCCCGAAATAAACACGTTTTTTCAGACAGCTGTATCCCTATGTAACTGCAAGGCTCAGAAGAGCCCACACACTCAGGTCTTAACCCCAGTGTGCTGAAAGTGTCAAAACATGTTTTTCAGCAGAAATAAACATGTTTCTGCAAGTTTGGACAACCCCATGTAACTTATGGGGCATTAACAGCTCACTTTTCAAAACGTGTTTTTCAGCCCGAAATAAACACGTTTTTTCAGACAGCTGTATCCCTATGTAACTGCAAGGCTCAGTAGAGCCCACACACTCAGGTCTTAACCCCAGTGTGCTGAAAGTGTCAAAACATGTTTTTCAGCAGAAATAAACATGTTTCTGCAAGTTTGGTCAACCCCATGTAAGTTATGGGGCAGTAACAGCACACTTTTCAAAACGTGTTTTTCAGCCCGAGATAAACACGTTTTTTCAGACAGCTGTATCCCTATGTAACTGCAAGGCTCAGAAGAGCCCACAAACTCAGGTCTTAACCCCAGTGTGCTGAAAGTGTCAAAACATGTTTTTCAGCTGAAATAAACATGTTTCTGCAAGTTTGGTCAACCCCATGTAACTTATGGGGCAGTAACAGCTCACTTTTCAAAACGTGTTTTTCAGCCCGAAATAAACGCGTTTTTTCAGACAGCTGTATCCCTATGTAACTGCAAGGCTCAAAGAGCCCACACACTCAGGTCTTAACCCCAGTGTGCTGAAAGTGTCAAAACATGTTTTTCAGCAGAAATAAACATGTTTCTGCAAGTTTGGTCAACCCCATGTAAGTTATGGGGTAGTAACAGCACACTTTTCAAAACGTGTTTTTCAGCCCGAAATAAACGCGTTTTTTCAGACAGCTATATCCCTCTGTAACTGCAAGGCTCAGAAGAGCCCACACACTCAGGTCTTAACCCCACTGTGCAGAAAGTGTCAAAACATGTTTTTTAGCAGAAATAAACATGTTTCTGCAAGTTTGGTCAACCCCATGTAACTTATGGGGCAGTAACAGGTCACTTTTCAAAACGTGTTTTTCAGCCCGAAATAAACACGTTTTTTCTGACAGCTGTATCCCTATGTAACTGCAAGGCTCAGAAGAGCCCACACACTCAGGTCTTAACCCCAGTGTGCTGAAAGTGTCAAAACATGTTTTTCAGCAGAAATAAACATGTTTCTGCAAGTTTGGTCAACCCCATGTAACTTATGGGGCATTAACAGCTCACTTTTCAAAACGTGTTTTTCAGCCCGAAATAAACGCGTTTTTTCAGACAGCTGTATCCCTATGTAACTGCAAGGCTCAGAAGAGCCCACACACTCAGGTCTTAACCCCAGTGTGCTGAAAGTGTCAAAACATGTTTTTCAGCAGAAATAAACATGTTTCTGCAAGTTTGGTCAACCCCATGTAAGTTATGGGTCAGTAACAGCTCACTTTTCAAAACGTGTTTTTCAGCCCGAAATAAACGCGTTTTTTCAGACAGCTGTATCCCTATGTAACTGCAAGGCTCAGAAGAGCCCACAAACTCAGGTCTTAACCCCAGTTTGCTGAAAGTGTCAAAACATGTTTTTCAGCAGAAATAAACATGTTTCTGCAAGTTTGGTCAACCCCATGTAAGTTATGGGTCAGTAACAGCTCACTTTTCAAAACGTGTTTTTCAGCCCGAAATAAACGCGTTTTTTCAGACAGCTGTATCCCTATGTAACTGCAAGGCTCAGAAGAGCCCACACACTCAGGTCTTAACCCCAGTGTGCTGAAAGTGTCAAAACATGTTTTTCAGCAGAAATAAACATGTTTCTGCAAGTTTGGTCAACCCCATGTAAGTTATGGGTCAGTAACAGCACACTTTTCAAAACGTGTTTTTCAGCCCGAAATAAACGCGTTTTTTCAGACAGCTGTATCCCTATGTAACTGCAAGGCTCAGAAGAGCCCACACACTCAGGTCTTAACCCCAGTGTGCTGAAAGTGTCAAAACATGTTTTTCAGCAGAAATAAACATGTTTCTGCAAGTTTGGTCAACCCCATGTAAGTTATGGGGTAGTAACAGCACACTTTTCAAAACGTGTTTTTCAGCCCGAAATAAACGCGTTTTTTCAGACAGCTGTATCCCTATGTAACTGCAAGGCTCAGAAGAGCCCACACACTCAGGTCTTAACCCCAGTGTGCTGACAGTGTCAAAACATGTTTTTCAGCAGAAATAAACATGTTTCTGCACGTTTGGTCAACCCCATGTAACTTATGGGGCACTAACAGCTCACTTTTCAAAACGTGTTTTTCAGCCCGAAATAAACGCGTTTTTTCAGACAGCTGTATCCCTATGTAACTGCAAGGCTCAGAAGAGCCCACACACTCAGGTCTTAACCCCACTGTGCAGAAAGTGTCAAAACATGTTTTTCAGCAGAAATAAACATGTTTCTGCAAGTTTGGTCAACCCCATGTATCTTATGGGGCAGTAACAGGTCACTTTTCAAAACGTGTTTTTCAGCCCGAAATAAACACGTTTTTTCAGACAGCTGTATCCCTATGTAACTGCAAGGCTCAGAAGAGCCCACACACTCAGGTCTTAACCCCAGTGTGCTGAAAGTGTCAAAACATGTTTTTCAGCAGAAATAAACATGTTTCTGCAAGTTTGGACAACCCCATGTAACTTATGGGGCATTAACAGCTCAGTTTTCAAACGTGTTTTTCAGCCCGAAATAAACACGTTTTTTCAGACAGCTGTATCCCTATGTAACTGCAAGGCTCAGTAGAGCCCACACACTCAGGTCTTAACCCCAGTGTGCTGAAAGTGTCAAAACATGTTTTTCAGCAGAAATAAACATGTTTCTGCAAGTTTGGTCAACCCCATGTAAGTTATGGGGCAGTAACAGCACACTTTTCAAAACGTGTTTTTCAGCCCGAGATAAACACGTTTTGTCAGACAGCTGTATCCCTATGTAACTGCAAGGCTCAGAAGAGCCCACAAACTCAGGTCTTAACCCCAGTGTGCTGAAAGTGTCAAAACATGTTTTTCAGCTGAAATAAACATGTTTCTGCAAGTTTGGTCAACCCCATGTAACTTATGGGGCAGTAACAGCTCACTTTTCAAAACGTGTTTTTCAGCCCGAAATAAACGCGTTTTTTCAGACAGCTGTATCCCTATGTAACTGCAAGGCTCAAAGAGCCCACACACTCAGGTCTTAACCCCAGTGTGCTGAAAGTGTCAAAACATGTTTTTCAGCAGAAATAAACATGTTTCTGCAAGTTTGGTCAACCCCATGTAAGTTATGGGGTAGTAACAGCACACTTTTCAAAACGTGTTTTTCAGCCCGAAATAAACGCGTTTTTTCAGACAGCTGTATCCCTCTGTAACTGCAAGGCTCAGAAGAGCCCACACACTCAGGTCTTAACCCCACTGTGCAGAAAGTGTCAAAACATGTTTTTTAGCAGAAATAAACATGTTTCTGCAAGTTTGGTCAACCCCATGTAACTTATGGGGCAGTAACAGGTCACTTTTCAAAACGTGTTTTTCAGCCCGAAATAAACACGTTTTTTCAGACAGCTGTATCCCTATGTAACTGCAAGGCTCAGAAGAGCCCACACACTCAGGTCTTAACCCCAGTGTGCTGAAAGTGTCAAAACATGTTTTTCAGCAGAAATAAACATGTTTCTGCAAGTTTGGTCAACCCCATGTAACTTATGGGGCATTAACAGCTCACTTTTCAAAACGTGTTTTTCAGCCCGAAATAAACGCGTTTTTTCAGACAGCTGTATCCCTATGTAACTGCAAGGCTCAGAAGAGCCCACACACTCAGGTCTTAACCCCAGTGTGCTGAAAGTGTCAAAACATGTTTTTCAGCAGAAATAAACATGTTTCTGCAAGTTTGGTCAACCCCATGTAAGTTATGGGTCAGTAACAGCTCACTTTTCAAAACGTGTTTTTCAGCCCGAAATAAACGCGTTTTTTCAGACAGCTGTATCCCTATGTAACTGCAAGGCTCAGAAGAGCCCACACACTCAGGTCTTAACCCCAGTGTGCTGAAAGTGTCAAAACATGTTTTTCAGCAGAAATAAACATGTTTCTGCAAGTTTGGTCAACCCCATGTAAGTTATGGGGTAGTAACAGCACACTTTTCAAAACGTGTTTTTCAGCCCGAAATAAACGCGTTTTTTCAGACAGCTGTATCCCTCTGTAACTGCAAGGCTCAGAAGAGCCCACACACTCAGGTCTTAACCCCACTGTGCAGAAAGTGTCAAAACATGTTTTTTAGCAGAAATAAACATGTTTCTGCAAGTTTGGTCAACCCCATGTAACTTATGGGGCAGTAACAGGTCACTTTTCAAAACGTGTTTTTCAGCCCGAAATGAACACGTTTTTTCAGACAGCTGTATCGCTATGTAACTGCAAGGCTCAGAAGAGCCCACACACTCAGGTCTTAACCCCAGTGTGCTGAAAGTGTCAAAACATGTTTTTCAGCAGAAATAAACATGTTTCTGCAAGTTTGGTCAACCCCATGTAAGTTATGGGGTAGTAACAGCACACTTTTCAAAACGTGTTTTTCAGCCCGAAATAAACGCGTTTTTTCAGACAGCTGTATCCCTATGTAACTGCAAGGCTCAGAAGAGCCCACAAACTCAGGTCTTAACCCCAGTGTGCTGAAAGTGTCAAAACATGTTTTTCAGCAGAAATAAACATGTTTCTGCAAGTTTGGTCAACCCCATGTAACTTATGGGGCAGTAACAGCTCACTTTTCAAAACGTGTTTTTCAGCCCGAAATAAACACGTTTTTTCAGACAGCTTTATCCCTATGTAACTGCAAGGCTCAGAAGAGCCCACACACTCAGGTCTTAACCCCAGTGTGCTGAAAGTGTCAAAACATGTTTTTCAGCAGAAATAAACATGTTTCTGCAAGTTTGGTCAACCCCATGTAACTTATGGGGCATTAAAAGCTCACTTTTCAAAACGTGTTTTTCAGCCCGAAATAAACGCGTTTTTTCAGACAGCTGTATCCCTATGTAACTGCAAGGCTCACAAGAGCCCACACACTCAGGTCTTAACCCCAGTGTGCTGAAAGTGTCAAAACATGTTTTTCAGCAGAAATAAACGTGTTTCTGCAAGTTTGGTCAACCCCATGTAAGTTATGGGTCAGTAACAGCTCACTTTTCAAAACGTGTTTTTCAGCCCGAAATAAACGCGTTTTTTCAGACAGCTGTATCCCTATGTAACTGCAAGGCTCAGAAGAGCCCACACACTCAGGTCTTAACCCCAGTGTGCTGAAAGTGTCAAAACATGTTTTTCAGCAGAAATAAACATGTTTCTGCAAGTTTGGTCAACCCCATGTAAGTTATGGGGTAGTAACAGCTCACTTTTCAAAACGTGTTTTTCAGCCCGAAATAAACGCGTTTTTTCAGACAGCTGTATCCCTATGTAACTGCAAGGCTCAGAAGAGCCCACAAACTCAGGTCTTAACCCCAGTGTGCTGAAAGTGTCAAAACATGTTTTTCAGCAGAAATAAACATGTTTCTGCAAGTTTGGTCAACCCCATGTAACTTATGGGGCAGTAACAGCTCACTTTTCAAAACGTGTTTTTCAGCCCGAAATAAACACGTTTTTTCAGACAGCTGTATCCCTATGTAACTGCAAGGCTCAGAAGAGCCCACACACTCAGGTCTTAACCCCAGTGTGCTGAAAGTGTCAAAACATGTTTTTCAGCAGAAATAAACATGTTTCTGCAAGTTTGGTCAACCCCATGTAAGTTATGGGTCAGTAACAGCACACTTTTCAAAACGTGTTTTTCAGCCCGAAATAAACGCGTTTTTTCAGACAGCTGTATCCCTATGTAACTGCAAGGCTCAGAAGAGCCCACACACTCAGGTCTTAACCCCAGTGTGCTGAAAGTGTCAAAACATGTTTTTCAGCAGAAATAAACATGTTTCTGCAAGTTTGGTCAACCCCATGTAAGTTATGGGGTAGTAACAGCACACTTTTCAAAACGTGTTTTTCAGCCCGAAATAAACGCGTTTTTTCAGACAGCTGTATCCCTATGTAACTGCAAGGCTCAGAAGAGCCCACACACTCAGGTCTTAACCCCAGTGTGCTGACAGTGTCAAAACATGTTTTTCAGCAGAAATAAACATGTTTCTGCACGTTTGGTCAACCCCATGTAACTTATGGGGCACTAACAGCTCACTTTTCAAAACGTGTTTTTCAGCCCGAAATAAACGCGTTTTTTCAGACAGCTGTATCCCTATGTAACTGCAAGGCTCAGAAGAGCCCACACACTCAGGTCTTAACCCCACTGTGCAGAAAGTGTCAAAACATGTTTTTCAGCAGAAATAAACATGTTTCTGCAAGTTTGGTCAACCCCATGTATCTTATGGGGCAGTAACAGGTCACTTTTCAAAACGTGTTTTTCAGCCCGAAATAAACACGTTTTTTCAGACAGCTGTATCCCTATGTAACTGCAAGGCTCAGAAGAGCCCACACACTCAGGTCTTAACCCCAGTGTGCTGAAAGTGTCAAAACATGTTTTTCAGCAGAAATAAACATGTTTCTGCAAGTTTGGACAACCCCATGTAACTTATGGGGCATTAACAGCTCACTTTTCAAAACGTGTTTTTCAGCCCGAAATAAACACGTTTTTTCAGACAGCTGTATCCCTATGTAACTGCAAGGCTCAGTAGAGCCCACACACTCAGGTCTTAACCCCAGTGTGCTGAAAGTGTCAAAACATGTTTTTCAGCAGAAATAAACATGTTTCTGCAAGTTTGGTCAACCCCATGTAAGTTATGGGGCAGTAACAGCACACTTTTCAAAACGTGTTTTTCAGCCCGAGATAAACACGTTTTGTCAGACAGCTGTATCCCTATGTAACTGCAAGGCTCAGAAGAGCCCACAAACTCAGGTCTTAACCCCACTGTGCAGAAAGTGTCAAAACATGTTTTTTAGCAGAAATAAACATGTTTCTGCAAGTTTGGTCAACCCCATGTAACTTATGGGGCAGTAACAGGTCACTTTTCAAAACGTGTTTTTCAGCCCGAAATAAACACGTTTTTTCAGACAGCTGTATCCCTATGTAACTGCAAGGCTCAGAAGAGCCCACACACTCAGGTCTTAACCCCAGTGTGCTGAAAGTGTCAAAACATGTTTTTCAGCAGAAATAAACATGTTTCTGCAAGTTTGGTCAACCCCATGTAACTTATGGGGCATTAACAGCTCACTTTTCAAAACGTGTTTTTCAGCCCGAAATAAACGCGTTTTTTCAGACAGCTGTATCCCTATGTAACTGCAAGGCTCAGAAGAGCCCACACACTCAGGTCTTAACCCCAGTGTGCTGAAAGTGTCAAAACATGTTTTTCAGCAGAAATAAACATGTTTCTGCAAGTTTGGTCAACCCCATGTAAGTTATGGGTCAGTAACAGCTCACTTTTCAAAACGTGTTTTTCAGCCCGAAATAAACGCGTTTTTTCAGACAGCTGTATCCCTATGTAACTGCAAGGCTCAGAAGAGCCCACACACTCAGGTCTTAACCCCAGTGTGCTGAAAGTGTCAAAACATGTTTTTCAGCAGAAATAAACATGTTTCTGCAAGTTTGGTCAACCCCATGTAAGTTATGGGGTAGTAACAGCACACTTTTCAAAACGTGTTTTTCAGCCCGAAATAAACGCGTTTTTTCAGACAGCTGTATCCCTCTGTAACTGCAAGGCTCAGAAGAGCCCACACACTCAGGTCTTAACCCCACTGTGCAGAAAGTGTCAAAACATGTTTTTTAGCAGAAATAAACATGTTTCTGCAAGTTTGGTCAACCCCATGTAACTTATGGGGCAGTAACAGGTCACTTTTCAAAACGTGTTTTTCAGCCCGAAATGAACACGTTTTTTCAGACAGCTGTATCGCTATGTAACTGCAAGGCTCAGAAGAGCCCACACACTCAGGTCTTAACCCCAGTGTGCTGAAAGTGTCAAAACATGTTTTTCAGCAGAAATAAACATGTTTCTGCAAGTTTGGACAACCCCATGTAACTTATGGGGCATTAACAGCTCACTTTTCAAAACGTGTTTTTCAGCCCGAAATAAACACGTTTTTTCAGACAGCTGTATCCCTATGTAACTGCAAGGCTCAGTAGAGCCCACACACTCAGGTCTTAACCCCAGTGTGCTGAAAGTGTCAAAACATGTTTTTCAGCAGAAATAAACATGTTTCTGCAAGTTTGGTCAACCCCATGTAAGTTATGGGGCAGTAACAGCACACTTTTCAAAACGTGTTTTTCAGCCCGAGATAAACACGTTTTGTCAGACAGCTGTATCCCTATGTAACTGCAAGGCTCAGAAGAGCCCACAAACTCAGGTCTTAACCCCAGTGTGCTGAAAGTGTCAAAACATGTTTTTCAGCTGAAATAAACATGTTTCTGCAAGTTTGGTCAACCCCATGTAACTTATGGGGCAGTAACAGCTCACTTTTCAAAACGTGTTTTTCAGCCCGAAATAAACGCGTTTTTTCAGACAGCTGTATCCCTATGTAACTGCAAGGCTCAAAGAGCCCACACACTCAGGTCTTAACCCCAGTGTGCTGAAAGTGTCAAAACATGTTTTTCAGCAGAAATAAACATGTTTCTGCAAGTTTGGTCAACCCCATGTAACTTATGGGGCAGTAACAGGTCACTTTTCAAAACGTGTTTTTCAGCCCGAAATGAACACGTTTTTTCAGACAGCTGTATCGCTATGTAACTGCAAGGCTCAGAAGAGCCCACACACTCAGGTCTTAACCCCAGTGTGCTGAAAGTGTCAAAACATGTTTTTCAGCAGAAATAAACATGTTTCTGCAAGTTTGGACAACCCCATGTAACTTATGGGGCATTAACAGCTCACTTTTCAAAACGTGTTTTTCAGCCCGAAATAAACACGTTTTTTCAGACAGCTGTATCCCTATGTAACTGCAAGGCTCAGTAGAGCCCACACACTCAGGTCTTAACCCCAGTGTGCTGAAAGTGTCAAAACATGTTTTTCAGCAGAAATAAACATGTTTCTGCAAGTTTGGTCAACCCCATGTAAGTTATGGGGCAGTAACAGCACACTTTTCAAAACGTGTTTTTCAGCCCGAGATAAACACGTTTTGTCAGACAGCTGTATCCCTATGTAACTGCAAGGCTCAGAAGAGCCCACAAACTCAGGTCTTAACCCCAGTGTGCTGAAAGTGTCAAAACATGTTTTTCAGCTGAAATAAACATGTTTCTGCAAGTTTGGTCAACCCCATGTAACTTATGGGGCAGTAACAGCTCACTTTTCAAAACGTGTTTTTCAGCCCGAAATAAACGCGTTTTTTCAGACAGCTGTATCCCTATGTAACTGCAAGGCTCAAAGAGCCCACACACTCAGGTCTTAACCCCAGTGTGCTGAAAGTGTCAAAACATGTTTTTCAGCAGAAATAAACATGTTTCTGCAAGTTTGGTCAACCCCATGTAAGTTATGGGGTAGTAACAGCACACTTTTCAAAACGTGTTTTTCAGCCCGAAATAAACGCGTTTTTTCAGACAGCTGTATCCCTCTGTAACTGCAAGGCTCAGAAGAGCCCACACACTCAGGTCTTAACCCCACTGTGCAGAAAGTGTCAAAACATGTTTTTTAGCAGAAATAAACATGTTTCTGCAAGTTTGGTCAACCCCATGTAACTTATGGGGCAGTAACAGGTCACTTTTCAAAACGTGTTTTTCAGCCCGAAATAAACACGTTTTTTCAGACAGCTGTATCCCTATGTAACTGCAAGGCTCAGAAGAGCCCACACACTCAGGTCTTAACCCCAGTGTGCTGAAAGTGTCAAAACATGTTTTTCAGCAGAAATAAACATGTTTCTGCAAGTTTGGTCAACCCCATGTAACTTATGGGGCATTAACAGCTCACTTTTCAAAACGTGTTTTTCAGCCCGAAATAAACGCGTTTTTTCAGACAGCTGTATCCCTATGTAACTGCAAGGCTCAGAAGAGCCCACACACTCAGGTCTTAACCCCAGTGTGCTGAAAGTGTCAAAACATGTTTTTCAGCAGAAATAAACATGTTTCTGCAAGTTTGGTCAACCCCATGTAAGTTATGGGTCAGTAACAGCTCACTTTTCAAAACGTGTTTTTCAGCCCGAAATAAACGCGTTTTTTCAGACAGCTGTATCCCTATGTAACTGCAAGGCTCAGAAGAGCCCACACACTCAGGTCTTAACCCCAGTGTGCTGAAAGTGTCAAAACATGTTTTTCAGCAGAAATAAACATGTTTCTGCAAGTTTGGTCAACCCCATGTAAGTTATGGGGTAGTAACAGCACACTTTTCAAAACGTGTTTTTCAGCCCGAAATAAACGCGTTTTTTCAGACAGCTGTATCCCTCTGTAACTGCAAGGCTCAGAAGAGCCCACACACTCAGGTCTTAACCCCACTGTGCAGAAAGTGTCAAAACATGTTTTTTAGCAGAAATAAACATGTTTCTGCAAGTTTGGTCAACCCCATGTAACTTATGGGGCAGTAACAGGTCACTTTTCAAAACGTGTTTTTCAGCCCGAAATGAACACGTTTTTTCAGACAGCTGTATCGCTATGTAACTGCAAGGCTCAGAAGAGCCCACACACTCAGGTCTTAACCCCAGTGTGCTGAAAGTGTCAAAACATGTTTTTCAGCAGAAATAAACATGTTTCTGCAAGTTTGGTCAACCCCATGTAAGTTATGGGGTAGTAACAGCACACTTTTCAAAACGTGTTTTTCAGCCCGAAATAAACGCGTTTTTTCAGACAGCTGTATCCCTATGTAACTGCAAGGCTCAGAAGAGCCCACAAACTCAGGTCTTAACCCCAGTGTGCTGAAAGTGTCAAAACATGTTTTTCAGCAGAAATAAACATGTTTCTGCAAGTTTGGTCAACCCCATGTAACTTATGGGGCAGTAACAGCTCACTTTTCAAAACGTGTTTTTCAGCCCGAAATAAACACGTTTTTTCAGACAGCTTTATCCCTATGTAACTGCAAGGCTCAGAAGAGCCCACACACTCAGGTCTTAACCCCAGTGTGCTGAAAGTGTCAAAACATGTTTTTCAGCAGAAATAAACATGTTTCTGCAAGTTTGGTCAACCCCATGTAACTTATGGGGCATTAAAAGCTCACTTTTCAAAACGTGTTTTTCAGCCCGAAATAAACGCGTTTTTTCAGACAGCTGTATCCCTATGTAACTGCAAGGCTCACAAGAGCCCACACACTCAGGTCTTAACCCCAGTGTGCTGAAAGTGTCAAAACATGTTTTTCAGCAGAAATAAACGTGTTTCTGCAAGTTTGGTCAACCCCATGTAAGTTATGGGTCAGTAACAGCTCACTTTTCAAAACGTGTTTTTCAGCCCGAAATAAACGCGTTTTTTCAGACAGCTGTATCCCTATGTAACTGCAAGGCTCAGAAGAGCCCACACACTCAGGTCTTAACCCCAGTGTGCTGAAAGTGTCAAAACATGTTTTTCAGCAGAAATAAACATGTTTCTGCAAGTTTGGTCAACCCCATGTAAGTTATGGGGTAGTAACAGCTCACTTTTCAAAACGTGTTTTTCAGCCCGAAATAAACGCGTTTTTTCAGACAGCTGTATCCCTATGTAACTGCAAGGCTCAGAAGAGCCCACAAACTCAGGTCTTAACCCCAGTGTGCTGAAAGTGTCAAAACATGTTTTTCAGCAGAAATAAACATGTTTCTGCAAGTTTGGTCAACCCCATGTAACTTATGGGGCAGTAACAGCTCACTTTTCAAAACGTGTTTTTCAGCCCGAAATAAACACGTTTTTTCAGACAGCTGTATCCCTATGTAACTGCAAGGCTCAGAAGAGCCCACACACTCAGGTCTTAACCCAAGTGTGCTGAAAGTGTCAAAACATGTTTTTCAGCAGAAATAAACATGTTTCTGCAAGTTTGGTCAACCCCATGTAAGTTATGGGTCAGTAACAGCACACTTTTCAAAACGTGTTTTTCAGCCCGAAATAAACGCGTTTTTTCAGACAGCTGTATCCCTATGTAACTGCAAGGCTCAGAAGAGCCCACACACTCAGGTCTTAACCCCAGTGTGCTGAAAGTGTCAAAACATGTTTTTCAGCAGAAATAAACATGTTTCTGCAAGTTTGGTCAACCCCATGTAAGTTATGGGGTAGTAACAGCACACTTTTCAAAACGTGTTTTTCAGCCCGAAATAAACGCGTTTTTTCAGACAGCTGTATCCCTATGTAACTGCAAGGCTCAGAAGAGCCCACACACTCAGGTCTTAACCCCAGTGTGCTGACAGTGTCAAAACATGTTTTTCAGCAGAAATAAACATGTTTCTGCACGTTTGGTCAACCCCATGTAACTTATGGGGCACTAACAGCTCACTTTTCAAAACGTGTTTTTCAGCCCGAAATAAACGCGTTTTTTCAGACAGCTGTATCCCTATGTAACTGCAAGGCTCAGAAGAGCCCACACACTCAGGTCTTAACCCCACTGTGCAGAAAGTGTCAAAACATGTTTTTCAGCAGAAATAAACATGTTTCTGCAAGTTTGGTCAACCCCATGTATCTTATGGGGCAGTAACAGGTCACTTTTCAAAACGTGTTTTTCAGCCCGAAATAAACACGTTTTTTCAGACAGCTGTATCCCTATGTAACTGCAAGGCTCAGAAGAGCCCACACACTCAGGTCTTAACCCCAGTGTGCTGAAAGTGTCAAAACATGTTTTTCAGCAGAAATAAACATGTTTCTGCAAGTTTGGACAACCCCATGTAACTTATGGGGCATTAACAGCTCACTTTTCAAAACGTGTTTTTCAGCCCGAAATAAACACGTTTTTTCAGACAGCTGTATCCCTATGTAACTGCAAGGCTCAGTAGAGCCCACACACTCAGGTCTTAACCCCAGTGTGCTGAAAGTGTCAAAACATGTTTTTCAGCAGAAATAAACATGTTTCTGCAAGTTTGGTCAACCCCATGTAAGTTATGGGGCAGTAACAGCACACTTTTCAAAACGTGTTTTTCAGCCCGAGATAAACACGTTTTGTCAGACAGCTGTATCCCTATGTAACTGCAAGGCTCAGAAGAGCCCACAAACTCAGGTCTTAACCCCAGTGTGCTGAAAGTGTCAAAACATGTTTTTCAGCTGAAATAAACATGTTTCTGCAAGTTTGGTCAACCCCATGTAACTTATGGGGCAGTAACAGCTCACTTTTCAAAACGTGTTTTTCAGCCCGAAATAAACGCGTTTTTTCAGACAGCTGTATCCCTATGTAACTGCAAGGCTCAAAGAGCCCACACACTCAGGTCTTAACCCCAGTGTGCTGAAAGTGTCAAAACATGTTTTTCAGCAGAAATAAACATGTTTCTGCAAGTTTGGTCAACCCCATGTAAGTTATGGGGTAGTAACAGCACACTTTTCAAAACGTGTTTTTCAGCCCGAAATAAACGCGTTTTTTCAGACAGCTGTATCCCTCTGTAACTGCAAGGCTCAGAAGAGCCCACACACTCAGGTCTTAACCCCACTGTGCAGAAAGTGTCAAAACATGTTTTTTAGCAGAAATAAACATGTTTCTGCAAGTTTGGTCAACCCCATGTAACTTATGGGGCAGTAACAGGTCACTTTTCAAAACGTGTTTTTCAGCCCGAAATAAACACGTTTTTTCAGACAGCTGTATCCCTATGTAACTGCAAGGCTCAGAAGAGCCCACACACTCAGGTCTTAACCCCAGTGTGCTGAAAGTGTCAAAACATGTTTTTCAGCAGAAATAAACATGTTTCTGCAAGTTTGGTCAACCCCATGTAACTTATGGGGCATTAACAGCTCACTTTTCAAAACGTGTTTTTCAGCCCGAAATAAACGCGTTTTTTCAGACAGCTGTATCCCTATGTAACTGCAAGGCTCAGAAGAGCCCACACACTCAGGTCTTAACCCCAGTGTGCTGAAAGTGTCAAAACATGTTTTTCAGCAGAAATAAACATGTTTCTGCAAGTTTGGTCAACCCCATGTAAGTTATGGGTCAGTAACAGCTCACTTTTCAAAACGTGTTTTTCAGCCCGAAATAAACGCGTTTTTTCAGACAGCTGTATCCCTATGTAACTGCAAGGCTCAGAAGAGCCCACACACTCAGGTCTTAACCCCAGTGTGCTGAAAGTGTCAAAACATGTTTTTCAGCAGAAATAAACATGTTTCTGCAAGTTTGGTCAACCCCATGTAAGTTATGGGGTAGTAACAGCACACTTTTCAAAACGTGTTTTTCAGCCCGAAATAAACGCGTTTTTTCAGACAGCTGTATCCCTCTGTAACTGCAAGGCTCAGAAGAGCCCACACACTCAGGTCTTAACCCCACTGTGCAGAAAGTGTCAAAACATGTTTTTTAGCAGAAATAAACATGTTTCTGCAAGTTTGGTCAACCCCATGTAACTTATGGGGCAGTAACAGGTCACTTTTCAAAACGTGTTTTTCAGCCCGAAATGAACACGTTTTTTCAGACAGCTGTATCGCTATGTAACTGCAAGGCTCAGAAGAGCCCACACACTCAGGTCTTAACCCCAGTGTGCTGAAAGTGTCAAAACATGTTTTTCAGCAGAAATAAACATGTTTCTGCAAGTTTGGACAACCCCATGTAACTTATGGGGCATTAACAGCTCACTTTTCAAAACGTGTTTTTCAGCCCGAAATAAACACGTTTTTTCAGACAGCTGTATCCCTATGTAACTGCAAGGCTCAGTAGAGCCCACACACTCAGGTCTTAACCCCAGTGTGCTGAAAGTGTCAAAACATGTTTTTCAGCAGAAATAAACATGTTTCTGCAAGTTTGGTCAACCCCATGTAAGTTATGGGGCAGTAACAGCACACTTTTCAAAACGTGTTTTTCAGCCCGAGATAAACACGTTTTGTCAGACAGCTGTATCCCTATGTAACTGCAAGGCTCAGAAGAGCCCACAAACTCAGGTCTTAACCCCAGTGTGCTGAAAGTGTCAAAACATGTTTTTCAGCTGAAATAAACATGTTTCTGCAAGTTTGGTCAACCCCATGTAACTTATGGGGCAGTAACAGCTCACTTTTCAAAACGTGTTTTTCAGCCCGAAATAAACGCGTTTTTTCAGACAGCTGTATCCCTATGTAACTGCAAGGCTCAAAGAGCCCACACACTCAGGTCTTAACCCCAGTGTGCTGAAAGTGTCAAAAACATGTTTTTCAGCAGAAATAAACATGTTTCTGCAAGTTTGGTCAACCCCATGTAAGTTATGGGGTAGTAACAGCACACTTTTCAAAACGTGTTTTTCAGCCCGAAATAAACGCGTTTTTTCAGACAGCTGTATCCCTCTGTAACTGCAAGGCTCAGAAGAGCCCACACACTCAGGTCTTAACCCCACTGTGCAGAAAGTGTCAAAACATGTTTTTTAGCAGAAATAAACATGTTTCTGCAAGTTTGGTCAACCCCATGTAACTTATGGGGCAGTAACAGGTCACTTTTCAAAACGTGTTTTTCAGCCCGAAATAAACAACGTTTTTCAGACAGCTGTATCCCTATGTAACTGCAAGGCTCAGAAGAGCCCACACACTCAGGTCTTAACCCCAGTGTGCTGAAAGTGTCAAAACATGTTTTTCAGCAGAAATAAACATGTTTCTGCAAGTTTGGTCAACCCCATGTAACTTATGGGGCATTAACAGCTCACTTTTCAAAACGTGTTTTTCAGCCCGAAATAAACGCGTTTTTTCAGACAGCTGTATCCCTATGTAACTGCAAGGCTCAGAAGAGCCCACACACTCAGGTCTTAACCCCAGTGTGCTGAAAGTGTCAAAACATGTTTTTCAGCAGAAAATAAACATGTTTCTGCAAGTTTGGTCAACCCCATGTAAGTTATGGGTCAGTAACAGCTCACTTTTCAAAACGTGTTTTTCAGCCCGAAATAAACGCGTTTTTTCAGACAGCTGTATCCCTATGTAACTGCAAGGCTCAGAAGAGCCCACACACTCAGGTCTTAACCCCAGTGTGCTGAAAGTGTCAAAACATGTTTTTCAGCAGAAATAAACATGTTTCTGCAAGTTTGGTCAACCCCATGTAAGTTATGGGGTAGTAACAGCACACTTTTCAAAACGTGTTTTTCAGCCCGAAATAAACGCGTTTTTTCAGACAGCTGTATCCCTCTGTAACTGCAAGGCTCAGAAGAGCCCACACACTCAGGTCTTAACCCCACTGTGCAGAAAGTGTCAAAACATGTTTTTTAGCAGAAATAAACATGTTTCTGCAAGTTTGGTCAACCCCATGTAACTTATGGGGCAGTAACAGGTCACTTTTCAAAACGTGTTTTTCAGCCCGAAATGAACACGTTTTTTCAGACAGCTGTATCGCTATGTAACTGCAAGGCTCAGAAGAGCCCACACACTCAGGTCTTAACCCCAGTGTGCTGAAAGTGTCAAAACATGTTTTTCAGCAGAAATAAACATGTTTCTGCAAGTTTGGTCAACCCCATGTAAGTTATGGGGTAGTAACAGCACACTTTTCAAAACGTGTTTTTCAGCCCGAAATAAACGCGTTTTTTCAGACAGCTGTATCCCTATGTAACTGCAAGGCTCAGAAGAGCCCACAAACTCAGGTCTTAACCCCAGTGTGCTGAAAGTGTCAAAACATGTTTTTCAGCAGAAATAAACATGTTTCTGCAAGTTTGGTCAACCCCATGTAACTTATGGGGCAGTAACAGCTCACTTTTCAAAACGTGTTTTTCAGCCCGAAATAAACACGTTTTTTCAGACAGCTTTATCCCTATGTAACTGCAAGGCTCAGAAGAGCCCACACACTCAGGTCTTAACCCCAGTGTGCTGAAAGTGTCAAAACATGTTTTTCAGCAGAAATAAACATGTTTCTGCAAGTTTGGTCAACCCCATGTAACTTATGGGGCATTAAAAGCTCACTTTTCAAAACGTGTTTTTCAGCCCGAAATAAACGCGTTTTTTCAGACAGCTGTATCCCTATGTAACTGCAAGGCTCACAAGAGCCCACACACTCAGGTCTTAACCCCAGTGTGCTGAAAGTGTCAAAACATGTTTTTCAGCAGAAATAAACGTGTTTCTGCAAGTTTGGTCAACCCCATGTAAGTTATGGGTCAGTAACAGCTCACTTTTCAAAACGTGTTTTTCAGCCCGAAATAAACGCGTTTTTTCAGACAGCTGTATCCCTATGTAACTGCAAGGCTCAGAAGAGCCCACACACTCAGGTCTTAACCCCAGTGTGCTGAAAGTGTCAAAACATGTTTTTCAGCAGAAATAAACATGTTTCTGCAAGTTTGGTCAACCCCATGTAAGTTATGGGGTAGTAACAGCTCACTTTTCAAAACGTGTTTTTCAGCCCGAAATAAACGCGTTTTTCAGACAGCTGTATCCCTATGTAACTGCAAGGCTCAGAAGAGCCCACAAACTCAGGTCTTAACCCCAGTGTGCTGAAAGTGTCAAAACATGTTTTTCAGCAGAAATAAACATGTTTCTGCAAGTTTGGTCAACCCCATGTAACTTATGGGGCAGTAACAGCTCACTTTTCAAAACGTGTTTTTCAGCCCGAAATAAACACGTTTTTTCAGACAGCTGTATCCCTATGTAACTGCAAGGCTCAGAAGAGCCCACACACTCAGGTCTTAACCCCAGTGTGCTGAAAGTGTCAAAACATGTTTTTCAGCAGAAATAAACATGTTTCTGCAAGTTTGGTCAACCCCATGTAAGTTATGGGTCAGTAACAGCACACTTTTCAAAACGTGTTTTTCAGCCCGAAATAAACGCGTTTTTTCAGACAGCTGTATCCCTATGTAACTGCAAGGCTCAGAAGAGCCCACACACTCAGGTCTTAACCCCAGTGTGCTGAAAGTGTCAAAACATGTTTTTCAGCAGAAATAAACATGTTTCTGCAAGTTTGGTCAACCCCATGTATCTTATGGGGCAGTAACAGGTCACTTTTCAAAACGTGTTTTTCAGCCCGAAATAAACGCGTTTTTTCAGACAGCTGTATCCCTATGTAACTGCAAGGCTCAGAAGAGCCCACACACTCAGGTCTTAACCCCAGTGTGCTGACAGTGTCAAAACATGTTTTTCAGCAGAAATAAACATGTTTCTGCACGTTTGGTCAACCCCATGTAACTTATGGGGCACTAACAGCTCACTTTTCAAAACGTGTTTTTCAGCCCGAAATAAACGCATTTTTTCAGACAGCTGTATCCCTATGTAACTGCAAGGCTCAGAAGAGCCCACACACTCAGGTCTTAACCCCACTGTGCAGAAAGTGTCAAAACATGTTTTTCAGCAGAAATAAACATGTTTCTGCAAGTTTGGTCAACCCCATGTATCTTATGGGGCAGTAACAGGTCACTTTTCAAAACGTGTTTTTCAGCCCGAAATAAACACGTTTTTTCAGACAGCTGTATCCCTATGTAACTGCAAGGCTCAGAAGAGCCCACACACTCAGGTCTTAACCCCAGTGTGCTGAAAGTGTCAAAACATGTTTTTCAGCAGAAATAAACATGTTTCTGCAAGTTTGGACAACCCCATGTAACTTATGGGGCATTAACAGCTCACTTTTCAAAACGTGTTTTTCAGCCCGAAATAAACACGTTTTTTCAGACAGCTGTATCCCTATGTAACTGCAAGGCTCAGTAGAGCCCACACACTCAGGTCTTAACCCCAGTGTGCTGAAAGTGTCAAAACATGTTTTTCAGCAGAAATAAACATGTTTCTGCAAGTTTGGTCAACCCCATGTAAGTTATGGGGCAGTAACAGCACACTTTTCAAAACGTGTTTTTCAGCCCGAGATAAACACGTTTTGTCAGACAGCTGTATCCCTATGTAACTGCAAGGCTCAGAAGAGCCCACAAACTCAGGTCTTAACCCCAGTGTGCTGAAAGTGTCAAAACATGTTTTTCAGCTGAAATAAACATGTTTCTGCAAGTTTGGTCAACCCCATGTAACTTATGGGGCAGTAACAGCTCACTTTTCAAAACGTGTTTTTCAGCCCGAAATAAACGCGTTTTTTCAGACAGCTGTATCCCTATGTAACTGCAAGGCTCAAAGAGCCCACACACTCAGGTCTTAACCCCAGTGTGCTGAAAGTGTCAAAACATGTTTTTCAGCAGAAATAAACATGTTTCTGCAAGTTTGGTCAACCCCATGTAAGTTATGGGGTAGTAACAGCACACTTTTCAAAACGTGTTTTTCAGCCCGAAATAAACGCGTTTTTTCAGACAGCTGTATCCCTCTGTAACTGCAAGGCTCAGAAGAGCCCACACACTCAGGTCTTAACCCCACTGTGCAGAAAGTGTCAAAACATGTTTTTTAGCAGAAATAAACATGTTTCTGCAAGTTTGGTCAACCCCATGTAACTTATGGGGCAGTAACAGGTCACTTTTCAAAACGTGTTTTTCAGCCCGAAATAAACACGTTTTTTTCAGACAGCTGTATCCCTATGTAACTGCAAGGCTCAGAAGAGCCCACACACTCAGGTCTTAACCCCAGTGTGCTGAAAGTGTCAAAACATGTTTTTCAGCAGAAATAAACATGTTTCTGCAAGTTTGGTCAACCCCATGTAACTTATGGGGCATTAACAGCTCACTTTTCAAAACGTGTTTTTCAGCCCGAAATAAACGCGTTTTTTCAGACAGCTGTATCCCTATGTAACTGCAAGGCTCAGAAGAGCCCACACACTCAGGTCTTAACCCCAGTGTGCTGAAAGTGTCAAAACATGTTTTTCAGCAGAAATAAACATGTTTCTGCAAGTTTGGTCAACCCCATGTAAGTTATGGGTCAGTAACAGCTCACTTTTCAAAACGTGTTTTTCAGCCCGAAATAAACGCGTTTTTTCAGACAGCTGTATCCCTATGTAACTGCAAGGCTCAGAAGAGCCCACACACTCAGGTCTTAACCCCAGTGTGCTGAAAGTGTCAAAACATGTTTTTCAGCAGAAATAAACATGTTTCTGCAAGTTTGGTCAACCCCATGTAAGTTATGGGGTAGTAACAGCACACTTTTCAAAACGTGTTTTTCAGCCCGAAATAAACGCGTTTTTTCAGACAGCTGTATCCCTCTGTAACTGCAAGGCTCAGAAGAGCCCACACACTCAGGTCTTAACCCCACTGTGCAGAAAGTGTCAAAACATGTTTTTTAGCAGAAATAAACATGTTTCTGCAAGTTTGGTCAACCCCATGTAACTTATGGGGCAGTAACAGGTCACTTTTCAAAACGTGTTTTTCAGCCCGAAATGAACACGTTTTTTCAGACAGCTGTATCGCTATGTAACTGCAAGGCTCAGAAGAGCCCACACACTCAGGTCTTAACCCCAGTGTGCTGAAAGTGTCAAAACATGTTTTTCAGCAGAAATAAACATGTTTCTGCAAGTTTGGTCAACCCCATGTAAGTTATGGGGTAGTAACAGCACACTTTTCAAAACGTGTTTTTCAGCCCGAAATAAACGCGTTTTTTCAGACAGCTGTATCCCTATGTAACTGCAAGGCTCAGAAGAGCCCACAAACTCAGGTCTTAACCCCAGTGTGCTGAAAGTGTCAAAACATGTTTTTCAGCAGAAATAAACATGTTTCTGCAAGTTTGGTCAACCCCATGTAACTTATGGGGCAGTAACAGCTCACTTTTCAAAACGTGTTTTTCAGCCCGAAATAAACACGTTTTTTCAGACAGCTTTATCCCTATGTAACTGCAAGGCTCAGAAGAGCCCACACACTCAGGTCTTAACCCCAGTGTGCTGAAAGTGTCAAAACATGTTTTTCAGCAGAAATAAACATGTTTCTGCAAGTTTGGTCAACCCCATGTAACTTATGGGGCATTAAAAGCTCACTTTTCAAAACGTGTTTTTCAGCCCGAAATAAA
The DNA here is from genome assembly GCF_040954835.1 of Lepisosteus oculatus. Taxonomy (NCBI): domain Eukaryota; kingdom Metazoa; phylum Chordata; class Actinopteri; order Semionotiformes; family Lepisosteidae; genus Lepisosteus; species Lepisosteus oculatus. Next base: position 39,528 of record NW_027168028.1, on the reverse strand, counting down.
CGCGTTTTTTCAGACAGCTGTATCCCTATGTAACTGCAAGGCTCACAAGAGCCCACACACTCAGGTCTTAACCCCAGTGTGCTGAAAGTGTCAAAACATGTTTTTCAGCAGAAATAAACGTGTTTCTGCAAGTTTGGTCAACCCCATGTAAGTTATGGGTCAGTAACAGCTCACTTTTCAAAACGTGTTTTTCAGCCCGAAATAAACGCGTTTTTTCAGACAGCTGTATCCCTATGTAACTGCAAGGCTCAGAAGAGCCCACACACTCAGGTCTTAACCCCAGTGTGCTGAAAGTGTCAAAACATGTTTTTCAGCAGAAATAAACATGTTTCTGCAAGTTTGGTCAACCCCATGTAAGTTATGGGGTAGTAACAGCTCACTTTTCAAAACGTGTTTTTCAGCCCGAAATAAACGCGTTTTTTCAGACAGCTGTATCCCTATGTAACTGCAAGGCTCAGAAGAGCCCACAAACTCAGGTCTTAACCCCAGTGTGCTGAAAGTGTCAAAACATGTTTTTCAGCAGAAATAAACATGTTTCTGCAAGTTTGGTCAACCCCATGTAACTTATGGGGCAGTAACAGCTCACTTTTCAAAACGTGTTTTTCAGCCCGAAATAAACACGTTTTTTCAGACAGCTGTATCCCTATGTAACTGCAAGGCTCAGAAGAGCCCACACACTCAGGTCTTAACCCCAGTGTGCTGAAAGTGTCAAAACATGTTTTTCAGCAGAAATAAACATGTTTCTGCAAGTTTGGTCAACCCCATGTAACTTATGGGGCATTAAAAGCTCACTTTTCAAAACGTGTTTTTCAGCCCGAAATAAACGCGTTTTTTCAGACAGCTGTATCCCTATGTAACTGCAAGGCTCACAAGAGCCCACACACTCAGGTCTTAACCCCAGTGTGCAGAAAGTGTCAAAACATGTTTTTCAGCAGAAATAAACGTGTTTCTGCAAGTTTGGTCAACCCCATGTAACTTATGGGGCATTAACAGCTCACTTTTCAAAATGTGTTTTTCAGACCGAAATAAACGCGTTTTTTCAGACAGCTGTATCCCTATGTAACTGCAAGGCTCAGTAGAGCCCACACACTCAGGTCTTAACCCCAGTGTGCTGAAAGTGTCAAAACATGTTTTTCAGCAGAAATAAACATGTTTCTGCAAGTTTGGTCAACCCCATGTAAGTTATGGGGTAGTAACAGCACACTTTTCAAAACGTGTTTTTCAGCCCGAAATAAACGCGTTTTTTCAGACAGGTGTATCCCTATGTAACTGCAAGGCTCAGAAGAGCCCACAAACTCAGGTCTTAACCCCAGTGTGCTGAAAGTGTCAAAACATGTTTTTCAGCAGAAATAAACATGTTTCTGCAAGTTTGGTCAACCCCATGTAACTTATGGGGCAGTAACAGCTCACTTTTCAAAACGTGTTTTTCAGCCCGAAATAAACACGTTTTTTCAGACAGCTGTATCCCTATGTAACTGCAAGGCTCAGAAGAGCCCACACACTCAGGTCTTAACCCCAGTGTGCTGAAAGTGTCAAAACATGTTTTTCAGCAGAAATAAACATGTTTCTGCAAGTTTGGTCAACCCCATGTAACTTATGGGGCATTAAAAGCTCACTTTTCAAAACGTGTTTTTCAGCCCGAAATAAACGCGTTTTTTCAGACAGCTGTATCCCTATGTAACTGCAAGGCTCACAAGAGCCCACACACTCAGGTCTTAACCCCAGTGTGCTGAAAGTGTCAAAACATGTTTTTCAGCAGAAATAAACGTGTTTCTGCAAGTTTGGTCAACCCCATGTAAGTTATGGGTCAGTAACAGCTCACTTTTCAAAACGTGTTTTTCAGCCCGAAATAAACGCGTTTTTTCAGACAGCTGTATCCCTATGTAACTGCAAGGCTCAGAAGAGCCCACACACTCAGGTCTTAACCCCAGTGTGCTGAAAGTGTCAAAACATCTTTTTCAGCAGAAATAAACATGTTTCTGCAAGTTTGGTCAACCCCATGTAAGTTATGGGGTAGTAACAGCTCACTTTTCAAAACGTGTTTTTCAGCCCGAAATAAACGCGTTTTTTCAGACAGCTGTATCCCTATGTAACTGCAAGGCTCAGAAGAGCCCACAAACTCAGGTCTTAACCCCAGTGTGCTGAAAGTGTCAAAACATGTTTTTCAGCAGAAATAAACATGTTTCTGCAAGTTTGGTCAACCCCATGTAACTTATGGGGCATTAAAAGCTCACTTTTCAAAACGTGTTTTTCAGCCCGAAATAAACGCGTTTTTTCAGACAGCTGTATCCCTATGTAACTGCAAGGCTCACAAGAGCCCACACACTCAGGTCTTAACCCCAGTGTGCTGAAAGTGTCAAAACATGTTTTTCAGCAGAAATAAACATGTTTCTGCAAGTTTGGTCAACCCCATGTAAGTTATGGGTCAGTAACAGCTCACTTTTCAAAACGTGTTTTTCAGCCCGAAATAAACGCGTTTTTTCAGACAGCTGTATCCCTATGTAACTGCAAGGCTCAGAAGAGCCCACACACTCAGGTCTTAACCCCAGTGTGCTGAAAGTGTCAAAACATGTTTTTCAGCAGAAATAAACATGTTTCTGCAAGTTTGGTCAACCCCATGTAAGTTATGGGGTAGTAACAGCTCACTTTTCAAAACGTGTTTTTCAGCCCGAAATAAACGCGTTTTTTCAGACAGCTGTATCCCTATGTAACTGCAAGGCTCAGAAGAGCCCACAAACTCAGGTCTTAACCCCAGTGTGCTGAAAGTGTCAAAACATGTTTTTCAGCTGAAATAAACATGTTTCTGCAAGTTTGGTCAACCCCATGTAACTTATGGGGCAGTAACAGCTCACTTTTCAAAACGTTTTTTTCAGCCCGAAATAAACGCGTTTTTTCAGACAGCTGTATCCCTATGTAACTGCAAGGCTCAAAAGAGCTCACACACTCATGTCTTAACCCCAGTGTGCTGAAAGTGTCAAAACATGTTTTTCAGCAGAAATAAACATGTTTCTGCAAGTTTGGTCAACCCCATGTAAGTTATGGGGTAGTAACAGCTCACTTTTCAAAACGTGTTTTTCAGCCCGAAATAAACACGTTTTTTCAGACAGCTGTATCCCTATGTAACTGCAAGGCTCAGAAGAGCCCACACACTCAGGTCTTAACCCCAGTGTGCTGAAAGTGTCAAAACATGTTTTTCAGCAGAAATAAACATGTTTCTGCAAGTTTGGTCAACCCCATGTAACTTATGGGGCATTAAAAGCTCACTTTTCAAAACGTGTTTTTCAGCCCGAAATAAACGCGTTTTTTCAGACAGCTGTATCCCTATGTAACTGCAAGGCTCACAAGAGCCCACACACTCAGGTCTTAACCCCAGTGTGCTGAAAGTGTCAAAACATGTTTTTCAGCAGAAATAAACGTGTTTCTGCAAGTTTGGTCAACCCCATGTAAGTTATGGGTCAGTAACAGCTCACTTTTCAAAACGTGTTTTTCAGCCCGAAATAAACGCGTTTTTTCAGACAGCTGTATCCCTATGTAACTGCAAGGCTCAGAAGAGCCCACACACTCAGGTCTTAACCCCAGTGTGCTGAAAGTGTCAAAACATGTTTTTCAGCAGAAATAAACATGTTTCTGCAAGTTTGGTCAACCCCATGTAAGTTATGGGGTAGTAACAGCTCACTTTTCAAAACGTGTTTTTCAGCCCGAAATAAACGCGTTTTTTCAGACAGCTGTATCCCTATGTAACTGCAAGGCTCAGAAGAGCCCACAAACTCAGGTCTTAACCCCAGTGTGCTGAAAGTGTCAAAACATGTTTTTCAGCTGAAATAAACATGTTTCTGCAAGTTTGGTCAACCCCATGTAACTTATGGGGCAGTAACAGCTCACTTTTCAAAACGTGTTTTTCAGCCCGAAATAAACGCGTTTTTTCAGACAGCTGTATCCCTATGTAACTGCAAGGCTCAGAAGAGCCCACACACTCAGGTCTTAACCCCAGTGTGCTGAAAGTGTCAAAACATGTTTTTCAGCAGAAATAAACATGTTTCTGCAAGTTTGGTCAACCCCATGTAACTTATGGGGCATTAAAAGCTCACTTTTCAAAACGTGTTTTTCAGCCCGAAATAAACGCGTTTTTTCAGACAGCTGTATCCCTATGTAACTGCAAGGCTCACAAGAGCCCACACACTCAGGTCTTAACCCCAGTGTGCTGAAAGTGTCAAAACATGTTTTTCAGCAGAAATAAACGTGTTTCTGCAAGTTTGGTCAACCCCATGTAAGTTATGGGTCAGTAACAGCTCACTTTTCAAAACGTGTTTTTCAGCCCGAAATAAACGCGTTTTTTCAGACAGCTGTATCCCTATGTAACTGCAAGGCTCAGAAGAGCCCACACACTCAGGTCTTAACCCCAGTGTGCTGAAAGTGTCAAAACATGTTTTTCAGCAGAAATAAACATGTTTCTGCAAGTTTGGTCAACCCCATGTAAGTTATGGGGTAGTAACAGCTCACTTTTCAAAACGTGTTTTTCAGCCCGAAATAAACGCGTTTTTTCAGACAGCTGTATCCCTATGTAACTGCAAGGCTCAGAAGAGCCCACAAACTCAGGTCTTAACCCCAGTGTGCTGAAAGTGTCAAAACATGTTTTTCAGCTGAAATAAACATGTTTCTGCAAGTTTGGTCAACCCCATGTAACTTATGGGGCAGTAACAGCTCACTTTTCAAAACGTGTTTTTCAGCCCGAAATAAACGCGTTTTTTCAGACAGCTGTATCCCTATGTAACTGCAAGGCTCAAAAGAGCTCACACACTCAGGTCTTAACCCCAGTGTGCTGAAAGTGTCAAAACATGTTTTTCAGCAGAAATAAACATGTTTCTGCAAGTTTGGTCAACCCCATGTAAGTTATGGGGTAGTAACAGCTCACTTTTCAAAACGTGTTTTTCAGCCCGAAATAAACACGTTTTTTCAGACAGCTGTATCCCTATGTAACTGCAAGGCTCAGAAGAGCCCACACACTCAGGTCTTAACCCCAGTGTGCTGAAAGTGTCAAAACATGTTTTTCAGCAGAAATAAACATGTTTCTGCAAGTTTGGTCAACCCCATGTAACTTATGGGGCATTAAAAGCTCACTTTTCAAAACGTGTTTTTCAGCCCGAAATAAACGCGTTTTTTCAGACAGCTGTATCCCTATGTAACTGCAAGGCTCACAAGAGCCCACACACTCAGGTCTTAACCCCAGTGTGCTGAAAGTGTCAAAACATGTTTTTCAGCAGAAATAAACATGTTTCTGCAAGTTTGGTCAACCCCATGTAAGTTATGGGTCAGTAACAGCTCACTTTTCAAAACGTGTTTTTCAGCCCGAAATAAACGCGTTTTTTCAGACAGCTGTATCCCTATGTAACTGCAAGGCTCAGAAGAGCCCACACACTCAGGTCTTAACCCCAGTGTGCTGAAAGTGTCAAAACATGTTTTTCAGCAGAAATAAACATGTTTCTGCAAGTTTGGTCAACCCCATGTAAGTTATGGGGTAGTAACAGCTCACTTTTCAAAACGTGTTTTTCAGCCCGAAATAAACGCGTTTTTTCAGACAGCTGTATCCCTATGTAACTGCAAGGCTCAGAAGAGCCCACAAACTCAGGTCTTAACCCCAGTGTGCTGAAAGTGTCAAAACATGTTTTTCAGCTGAAATAAACATGTTTCTGCAAGTTTGGTCAACCCCATGTAACTTATGGGGCAGTAACAGCTCACTTTTCAAAACGTGTTTTTCAGCCCGAAATAAACGCGTTTTTTCAGACAGCTGTATCCCTATGTAACTGCAAGGCTCAAAAGAGCTCACACACTCATGTCTTAACCCCAGTGTGCTGAAAGTGTCAAAACATGTTTTTCAGCAGAAATAAACATGTTTCTGCAAGTTTGGTCAACCCCATGTAAGTTATGGGGTAGTAACAGCTCACTTTTCAAAACGTGTTTTTCAGCCCGAAATAAACACGTTTTTTCAGACAGCTGTATCCCTATGTAACTGCAAGGCTCAGAAGAGCCCACACACTCAGGTCTTAACCCCAGTGTGCTGAAAGTGTCAAAACATGTTTTTCAGCAGAAATAAACATGTTTCTGCAAGTTTGGTCAACCCCATGTAACTTATGGGGCATTAAAAGCTCACTTTTCAAAACGTGTTTTTCAGCCCGAAATAAACGCGTTTTTTCAGACAGCTGTATCCCTATGTAACTGCAAGGCTCACAAGAGCCCACACACTCAGGTCTTAACCCCAGTGTGCTGAAAGTGTCAAAACATGTTTTTCAGCAGAAATAAACGTGTTTCTGCAAGTTTGGTCAACCCCATGTAAGTTATGGGTCAGTAACAGCTCACTTTTCAAAACGTGTTTTTCAGCCCGAAATAAACGCGTTTTTTCAGACAGCTGTATCCCTATGTAACTGCAAGGCTCAGAAGAGCCCACACACTCAGGTCTTAACCCCAGTGTGCTGAAAGTGTCAAAACATGTTTTTCAGCAGAAATAAACATGTTTCTGCAAGTTTGGTCAACCCCATGTAAGTTATGGGGTAGTAACAGCTCACTTTTCAAAACGTGTTTTTCAGCCCGAAATAAACGCGTTTTTTCAGACAGCTGTATCCCTATGTAACTGCAAGGCTCAGAAGAGCCCACAAACTCAGGTCTTAACCCCAGTGTGCTGAAAGTGTCAAAACATGTTTTTCAGCTGAAATAAACATGTTTCTGCAAGTTTGGTCAACCCCATGTAACTTATGGGGCAGTAACAGCTCACTTTTCAAAACGTGTTTTTCAGCCCGAAATAAACGCGTTTTTTCAGACAGCTGTATCCCTATGTAACTGCAAGGCTCAGAAGAGCCCACACACTCAGGTCTTAACCCCAGTGTGCTGAAAGTGTCAAAACATGTTTTTCAGCAGAAATAAACATGTTTCTGCAAGTTTGGTCAACCCCATGTAACTTATGGGGCATTAAAAGCTCACTTTTCAAAACGTGTTTTTCAGCCCGAAATAAACGCGTTTTTTCAGACAGCTGTATCCCTATGTAACTGCAAGGCTCACAAGAGCCCACACACTCAGGTCTTAACCCCAGTGTGCTGAAAGTGTCAAAACATGTTTTTCAGCAGAAATAAACGTGTTTCTGCAAGTTTGGTCAACCCCATGTAAGTTATGGGTCAGTAACAGCTCACTTTTCAAAACGTGTTTTTCAGCCCGAAATAAACGCGTTTTTTCAGACAGCTGTATCCCTATGTAACTGCAAGGCTCAGAAGAGCCCACACACTCAGGTCTTAACCCCAGTGTGCTGAAAGTGTCAAAACATGTTTTTCAGCAGAAATAAACATGTTTCTGCAAGTTTGGTCAACCCCATGTAAGTTATGGGGTAGTAACAGCTCACTTTTCAAAACGTGTTTTTCAGCCCGAAATAAACGCGTTTTTTCAGACAGCTGTATCCCTATGTAACTGCAAGGCTCAGAAGAGCCCACAAACTCAGGTCTTAACCCCAGTGTGCTGAAAGTGTCAAAACATGTTTTTCAGCTGAAATAAACATGTTTCTGCAAGTTTGGTCAACCCCATGTAACTTATGGGGCAGTAACAGCTCACTTTTCAAAACGTGTTTTTCAGCCCGAAATAAACGCGTTTTTTCAGACAGCTGTATCCCTATGTAACTGCAAGGCTCAAAAGAGCTCACACACTCAGGTCTTAACCCCAGTGTGCTGAAAGTGTCAAAACATGTTTTTCAGCAGAAATAAACATGTTTCTGCAAGTTTGGTCAACCCCATGTAAGTTATGGGGTAGTAACAGCTCACTTTTCAAAACGTGTTTTTCAGCCCGAAATAAACACGTTTTTTCAGACAGCTGTATCCCTATGTAACTGCAAGGCTCAGAAGAGCCCACACACTCAGGTCTTAACCCCAGTGTGCTGAAAGTGTCAAAACATGTTTTTCAGCAGAAATAAACATGTTTCTGCAAGTTTGGTCAACCCCATGTAACTTATGGGGCATTAAAAGCTCACTTTTCAAAACGTGTTTTTCAGCCCGAAATAAACGCGTTTTTTCAGACAGCTGTATCCCTATGTAACTGCAAGGCTCACAAGAGCCCACACACTCAGGTCTTAACCCCAGTGTGCTGAAAGTGTCAAAACATGTTTTTCAGCAGAAATAAACGTGTTTCTGCAAGTTTGGTCAACCCCATGTAAGTTATGGGGCAGTAACAGCACACTTTTCAAAACGTGTTTTTCAGCCCGAGATAAACACGTTTTTTCAGACAGCTGTATCCCTATGTAACTGCAAGGCTCAGAAGAGCCCACAAACTCAGGTCTTAACCCCACTGTGCAGAAAGTGTCAAAACATGTTTTTCAGCAGAAATAAACATGTTTCTGCAAGTTTGGTCAACCCCATGTATCTTATGGGGCAGTAACAGGTCACTTTTCAAAACGTGTTTTTCAGCCCGAAATAAACACGTTTTTTCAGACAGCTGTATCGCTATGTAACTGCAAGGCTCAGAAGAGCCCACTCACTCAGGTCTTAACCCCAGTGTGCAGAAAGTGTCAAAACATTTTTTTCAGCAGAAATAAACATGTTTCTGCAAGTTTGGACAACCCCATGTAACTTATGGGGCATTAACAGCTCACTTTTCAAAACGTGTTTTTCAGACCGAAATAAACGCGTTTTTTCAGACAGCTGTATCCCTATGTAACTGCAAGGCTCAGTAGAGCCCACACACTCAGGTCTTAACCCCAGTGTGCTGAAAGTGTCAAAACATGTTTTTCAGCAGAAATAAACATGTTTCTGCAAGTTTGGTCAACCCCATGTAAGTTATGGGGTAGTAACAGCACACTTTTCAAAACGTGTTTTTCAGCCCGAAATAAACGCGTTTTTTCAGACAGGTGTATCCCTATGTAACTGCAAGGCTCAGAAGAGCCCACAAACTCAGGTCTTAACCCCAGTGTGCTGAAAGTGTCAAAACATGTTTTTCAGCAGAAATAAACATGTTTCTGCAAGTTTGGTCAACCCCATGTAACTTATGGGGCAGTAACAGCTCACTTTTCAAAACGTGTTTTTTAGCCCGAAATAAACACGTTTTTTCAGACAGCTGTATCCCTATGTAACTGCAAGGCTCAGAAGAGCCCACACACTCAGGTCTTAACCCCAGTGTGCTGAAAGTGTCAAAACATGTTTTTCAGCAGAAATAAACATGTTTCTGCAAGTTTGGTCAACCCCATGTAACTTATGGGGCATTAAAAGCTCACTTTTCAAAACGTGTTTTTCAGCCCGAAATAAACGCGTTTTTTCAGACAGCTGTATCCCTATGTAACTGCAAGGCTCACAAGAGCCCACACACTCAGGTCTTAACCCCAGTGTGCTGAAAGTGTCAAAACATGTTTTTCAGCAGAAATAAACGTGTTTCTGCAAGTTTGGTCAACCCCATGTAAGTTATGGGTCAGTAACAGCTCACTTTTCAAAACGTGTTTTTCAGCCCGAAATAAACGCGTTTTTTCAGACAGCTGTATCCCTATGTAACTGCAAGGCTCAGTAGAGCCCACACACTCAGGTCTTAACCCCAGTGTGCTGAAAGTGTCAAAACATGTTTTTCAGCAGAAATAAACATGTTTCTGCAAGTTTGGTCAACCCCATGTAAGTTATGGGGTAGTAACAGCTCACTTTTCAAAACGTGTTTTTCAGCCCGAAATAAACGCGTTTTTTCAGACAGCTGTATCCCTATGTAACTGCAAGGCTCAGAAGAGCCCACAAACTCAGGTCTTAACCCCAGTGTGCTGAAAGTGTCAAAACATGTTTTTCAGCTGAAATAAACATGTTTCTGCAAGTTTGGTCAACCCCATGTAACTTATGGGGCAGTAACAGCTCACTTTTCAAAACGTGTTTTTCAGCCCGAAATAAACGCGTTTTTTCAGACAGCTGTATCCCTATGTAACTGCAAGGCTCAAAAGAGCTCACACACTCAGGTCTTAACCCCAGTGTGCTGAAAGTGTCAAAACATGTTTTTCAGCAGAAATAAACATGTTTCTGCAAGTTTGGTCAACCCCATGTAAGTTATGGGGTAGTAACAGCACACTTTTCAAAACGTGTTTTTCAGCCCGAGATAAACACGTTTTTTCAGACAGCTGTATCCCTATGTAACTGCAAGGCTCAGAAGAGCCCACACACTCAGGTCTTAACCCCACTGTGCAGAAAGTGTCAAAACATGTTTTTCAGCAGAAATAAACATGTTTCTGCAAGTTTGGTCAACCCCATGTATCTTATGGGGCAGCACAGGTCACTTTTCAAAACGTGTTTTTCAGCCCGAAATAAACACGTTTTTTCAGACAGCTGTATCGCTATGTAACTGCAAGGCTCAGAAGAGCCCACTCACTCAGGTCTTAACCCCAGTGTGCAGAAAGTGTCAAAACATTTTTTTCAGCAGAAATAAACATGTTTCTGCAAGTTTGGTCAACCCCATGTAAGTTATGGGGTAGTAACAGCTCACTTTTCAAAACGTGTTTTTCAGCCCGAAATAAACGCGTTTTTTCAGACAGCTGTATCCCTATGTAACTGCAAGGCTCAGAAGAGCCCACAAACTCAGGTCTTAACCCCAGTGTGCTGAAAGTGTCAAAACATGTTTTTCAGCTGAAATAAACATGTTTCTGCAAGTTTGGTCAACCCCATGTAACTTATGGGGCAGTAACAGCTCACTTTTCAAAACGTGTTTTTCAGCCCGAAATAAACGCGTTTTTTCAGACAGCTGTATCCCTATGTAACTGCAAGGCTCAAAAGAGCTCACACACTCAGGTCTTAACCCCAGTGTGCTGAAAGTGTCAAAACATGTTTTTCAGCAGAAATAAACATGTTTCTGCAAGTTTGGTCAACCCCATGTAAGTTATGGGGTAGTAACAGCACACTTTTCAAAACGTGTTTTTCAGCCCGAAATAAACGCGTTTTTTCAGACAGCTGTATCCCTCTGTAACTGCAAGGCTCAGAAGAGCCCACACACTCAGGTCTTAACCCCACTGTGCAGAAAGTGTCAAAACATGTTTTTCAGCAGAAATAAACATGTTTCTGCAAGTTTGGTCAACCCCATGTAAGTTATGGGGCAGTAACAGCACACTTTTCAAAACGTGTTTTTCAGCCCGAGATAAACACGTTTTTTCAGACAGCTGTATCCCTATGTAACTGCAAGGCTCAGAAGAGCCCACACACTCAGGTCTTAACCCCACTGTGCAGAAAGTGTCAAAACATGTTTTTCAGCAGAAATAAACATGTTTCTGCAAGTTTGGTCAACCCCATGTATCTTATGGGGCAGCACAGGTCACTTTTCAAAACGTGTTTTTCAGCCCGAAATAAACACGTTTTTTCAGACAGCTGTATCGCTATGTAACTGCAAGGCTCAGAAGAGCCCACTCACTCAGGTCTTAACCCCAGTGTGCAGAAAGTGTCAAAACATTTTTTTCAGCAGAAATAAACATGTTTCTGCAAGTTTGGACAACCCCATGTAACTTATGGGGCATTAACAGCTCACTTTTCAAAACGTGTTTTTCAGACCGAAATAAACGCGTTTTTTCAGACAGCTGTATCCCTATGTAACTGCAAGGCTCAGTAGAGCCCACACACTCAGGTCTTAACCCCAGTGTGCTGAAAGTGTCAAAACATGTTTTTCAGCAGAAATAAACATGTTTCTGCAAGTTTGGTCAACCCCATGTAAGTTATGGGGTAGTAACAGCACACTTTTCAAAACGTGTTTTTCAGCCCGAAATAAACGCGTTTTTTCAGACAGGTGTATCCCTATGTAACTGCAAGGCTCAGAAGAGCCCACAAACTCAGGTCTTAACCCCAGTGTGCTGAAAGTGTCAAAACATGTTTTTCAGCAGAAATAAACATGTTTCTGCAAGTTTGGTCAACCCCATGTAACTTATGGGGCAGTAACAGCTCACTTTTCAAAACGTGTTTTTCAGCCCGAAATAAACACGTTTTTTCAGACAGCTGTATCCCTATGTAACTGCAAGGCTCAGAAGAGCCCACACACTCAGGTCTTAACCCCAGTGTGCTGAAAGTGTCAAAACATGTTTTTCAGCAGAAATAAACATGTTTCTGCAAGTTTGGTCAACCCCATGTAACTTATGGGGCATTAAAAGCTCACTTTTCAAAACGTGTTTTTCAGCCCGAAATAAACGCGTTTTTTCAGACAGCTGTATCCCTATGTAACTGCAAGGCTCACAAGAGCCCACACACTCAGGTCTTAACCCCAGTGTGCTGAAAGTGTCAAAACATGTTTTTCAGCAGAAATAAACGTGTTTCTGCAAGTTTGGTCAACCCCATGTAAGTTATGGGTCAGTAACAGCTCACTTTTCAAAACGTGTTTTTCAGCCCGAAATAAACGCGTTTTTTCAGACAGCTGTATCCCTATGTAACTGCAAGGCTCAGAAGAGCCCACACACTCAGGTCTTAACCCCAGTGTGCTGAAAGTGTCAAAACATGTTTTTCAGCAGAAATAAACATGTTTCTGCAAGTTTGGTCAACCCCATGTAAGTTATGGGGTAGTAACAGCTCACTTTTCAAAACGTGTTTTTCAGCCCGAAATAAACGCGTTTTTTCAGACAGCTGTATCCCTATGTAACTGCAAGGCTCAAAAGAGCTCACACACTCAGGTCTTAACCCCAGTGTGCTGAAAGTGTCAAAACATGTTTTTCAGCAGAAATAAACATGTTTCTGCAAGTTTGGTCAACCCCATGTAAGTTATGGGGTAGTAACAGCACACTTTTCAAAACGTGTTTTTCAGCCCGAAATAAACGCGTTTTTTCAGACAGCTGTATCCCTCTGTAACTGCAAGGCTCAGAAGAGCCCACACACTCAGGTCTTAACCCCACTGTGCAGAAAGTGTCAAAACATGTTTTTCAGCAGAAATAAACATGTTTCTGCAAGTTTGGTCAACCCCATGTAAGTTATGGGGCAGTAACAGCACACTTTTCAAAACGTGTTTTTCAGCCCGAGATAAACACGTTTTTTCAGACAGCTGTATCCCTATGTAACTGCAAGGCTCAGAAGAGCCCACAAACTCAGGTCTTAACCCCACTGTGCAGAAAGTGTCAAAACATGTTTTTCAGCAGAAATAAACATGTTTCTGCAAGTTTGGTCAACCCCATGTATCTTATGGGGCAGTAACAGGTCACTTTTCAAAACGTGTTTTTCAGCCCGAAATAAACACGTTTTTTCAGACAGCTGTATCGCTATGTAACTGCAAGGCTCAGAAGAGCCCACTCACTCAGGTCTTAACCCCAGTGTGCAGAAAGTGTCAAAACATTTTTTTCAGCAGAAATAAACATGTTTCTGCAAGTTTGGACAACCCCATGTAACTTATGGGGCATTAACAGCTCACTTTTCAAAACGTGTTTTTCAGACCGAAATAAACGCGTTTTTTCAGACAGCTGTATCCCTATGTAACTGCAAGGCTCAGTAGAGCCCACACACCCAGGTCTTAACCCCAGTGTGCTGAAAGTGTCAAAACATGTTTTTCAGCAGAAATAAACATGTTTCTGCAAGTTTGGTCAACCCCATGTAAGTTATGGGGTAGTAACAGCACACTTTTCAAAACGTGTTTTTCAGCCCGAAATAAACGCGATTTTTCAGACAGGTGTATCCCTATGTAACTGCAAGGCTCAGAAGAGCCCACAAACTCAGGTCTTAACCCCAGTGTGCTGAAAGTGTCAAAACATGTTTTTCAGCAGAAATAAACATGTTTCTGCAAGTTTGGTCAACCCCATGTAACTTATGGGGCAGTAACAGCTCACTTTTCAAAACGTGTTTTTCAGCCCGAAATAAACACGTTTTTTCAGACAGCTGTATCCCTATGTAACTGCAAGGCTCAGAAGAGCCCACACACTCAGGTCTTAACCCCAGTGTGCTGAAAGTGTCAAAACATGTTTTTCAGCAGAAATAAACATGTTTCTGCAAGTTTGGTCAACCCCATGTAACTTATGGGGCATTAAAAGCTCACTTTTCAAAACGTGTTTTTCAGCCCGAAATAAACGCGTTTTTTCAGACAGCTGTATCCCTATGTAACTGCAAGGCTCACAAGAGCCCACACACTCAGGTCTTAACCCCAGTGTGCTGAAAGTGTCAAAACATGTTTTTCAGCAGAAATAAACGTGTTTCTGCAAGTTTGGTCAACCCCATGTAAGTTATGGGTCAGTAACAGCTCACTTTTCAAAACGTGTTTTTCAGCCCGAAATAAACGCGTTTTTTCAGACAGCTGTATCCCTATGTAACTGCAAGGCTCAGAAGAGCCCACAAACTCAGGTCTTAACCCCAGTGTGCTGAAAGTGTCAAAACATGTTTTTCAGCAGAAATAAACATGTTTCTGCAAGTTTGGTCAACCCCATGTAACTTATGGGGCAGTAACAGCTCACTTTTCAAAACGTGTTTTTCAGCCCGAAATAAACGCGTTTTTTCAGACAGCTGTATCCCTATGTAACTGCAAGGCTCAGAAGAGCCCACAAACTCAGGTCTTAACCCCAGTGTGCTGAAAGTGTCAAAACATGTTTTTCAGCAGAAATAAACATGTTTCTGCAAGTTTGGTCAACCCCATGTAAGTTATGGGGCAGTAACAGCACACTTTTCAAAACGTGTTTTTCAGCCCGAGATAAACAAGTTTTTTCAGACAGCTGTATCCCTATGTAACTGCAAGGCTCAGAAGAGCCCACACACTCAGGTCTTAACCCCAGTGTGCTGAAAGTGTCAAAACATGTTTTTCAGCAGAAATAAACATGTTTCTGCAAGTTTGGTCAACCCCATGTAAGTTATGGGGTAGTAACAGCACACTTTTCAAAACGTGTTTTTCAGCCCGAAATAAACGCGTTTTTTCAGACAGCTGTATCCCTATGTAACTGCAAGGCTCAGAAGAGCCCACACACTCAGGTCTTAACCCCACTGTGCAGAAAGTGTCAAAACATGTTTTTTCAGCAGAAATAAACATGTTTCTGCAAGTTTGGTCAACCCCATGTATCTTATGGGGCAGTAACAGGTCACTTTTCAAAACGTGTTTTTCAGCCCGAAATAAACACGTTTTTTCAGACAGCTGTATCGCTATGTAACTGCAAGGCTCAGAAGAGCCCACACACTCAGGTCTTAACCCCAGTGTGTTGAAAGTGTCAAAACATGTTTTTCAGCAGAAATAAACATGTTTCTGCAAGTTTGGTCAACCCCATGTAAGTTATGGGGCAGTAACAGCACACTTTTCAAAACGTGTTTTTCAGCCCGAGATAAACACGTTTTTTCAGACAGCTGTATCCCTATGTAACTGCAAGGCTCAGAAGAGCCCACAAACTCAGGTCTTAACCCCAGTGTGCTGAAAGTGTCAAAACATGTTTTTCAGCTGAAATAAACATGTTTCTGCAAGTTTGGTCAACCCCATGTAACTTATGGGGCAGTAAAAGCTCACTTTTCAAAACGTGTTTTTCAGCCCGAAATAAACGCGTTTTTTCAGACAGCTGTATCCCTATGTAACTGCAAGGCTCAAAGAGCCCACACACTCAGGTCTTAACCCCAGTGTGCTGAAAGTGTCAAAACATGTTTTTCAGCAGAAATAAACATGTTTCTGCAAGTTTGGTCAACCCCATGTAAGTTATGGGGTAGTAACAGCACACTTTTCAAAACGTGTTTTTCAGCCCGAAATAAACGCGTTTTTTCAGACAGCTGTATCCCTCTGTAACTGCAAGGCTCAGAAGAGCCCACACACTCAGGTCTTAACCCCACTGTGCAGAAAGTGTCAAAACATGTTTTTTAGCAGAAATAAACATGTTTCTGCAAGTTTGGTCAACCCCATGTAACTTATGGGGCAGTAACAGGTCACTTTTCAAAACGTGTTTTTCAGCCCGAAATAAACACGTTTTTTCAGACAGCTGTATCCCTATGTAACTGCAAGGCTCAGAAGAGCCCACACACTCAGGTCTTAACCCCAGTGTGCTGAAAGTGTCAAAACATGTTTTTCAGCAGAAATAAACATGTTTCTGCAAGTTTGGTCAACCCCATGTAACTTATGGGGCATTAACAGCTCACTTTTCAAAACGTGTTTTTCAGCCCGAAATAAACGCGTTTTTTCAGACAGCTGTATCCCTATGTAACTGCAAGGCTCAGAAGAGCCCACACACTCAGGTCTTAACCCCAGTGTGCTGAAAGTGTCAAAACATGTTTTTCAGCAGAAATAAACATGTTTCTGCAAGTTTGGTCAACCCCATGTAAGTTATGGGTCAGTAACAGCTCACTTTTCAAAACGTGTTTTTCAGCCCGAAATAAACGCGTTTTTTCAGACAGCTGTATCCCTATGTAACTGCAAGGCTCAGAAGAGCCCACAAACTCAGGTCTTAACCCCAGTTTGCTGAAAGTGTCAAAACATGTTTTTCAGCAGAAATAAACATGTTTCTGCAAGTTTGGTCAACCCCATGTAAGTTATGGGTCAGTAACAGCTCACTTTTCAAAACGTGTTTTTCAGCCCGAAATAAACGCGTTTTTTCAGACAGCTGTATCCCTATGTAACTGCAAGGCTCAGAAGAGCCCACACACTCAGGTCTTAACCCCAGTGTGCTGAAAGTGTCAAAACATGTTTTTCAGCAGAAATAAACATGTTTCTGCAAGTTTGGTCAACCCCATGTAAGTTATGGGTCAGTAACAGCACACTTTTCAAAACGTGTTTTTCAGCCCGAAATAAACGCGTTTTTTCAGACAGCTGTATCCCTATGTAACTGCAAGGCTCAGAAGAGCCCACACACTCAGGTCTTAACCCCAGTGTGCTGAAAGTGTCAAAACATGTTTTTCAGCAGAAATAAACATGTTTCTGCAAGTTTGGTCAACCCCATGTAAGTTATGGGGTAGTAACAGCACACTTTTCAAAACGTGTTTTTCAGCCCGAAATAAAGGCGTTTTTTCAGACAGCTGTATCCCTATGTAACTGCAAGGCTCAGAAGAGCCCACACACTCAGGTCTTAACCCCAGTGTGCTGACAGTGTCAAAACATGTTTTTCAGCAGAAATAAACATGTTTCTGCACGTTTGGTCAACCCCATGTAACTTATGGGGCACTAACAGCTCACTTTTCAAAACGTGTTTTTCAGCCCGAAATAAACGCGTTTTTTCAGACAGCTGTATCCCTATGTAACTGCAAGGCTCAGAAGAGCCCACACACTCAGGTCTTAACCCCACTGTGCAGAAAGTGTCAAAACATGTTTTTCAGCAGAAATAAACATGTTTCTGCAAGTTTGGTCAACCCCATGTATCTTATGGGGCAGTAACAGGTCACTTTTCAAAACGTGTTTTTCAGCCCGAAATAAACACGTTTTTTCAGACAGCTGTATCCCTATGTAACTGCAAGGCTCAGAAGAGCCCACACACTCAGGTCTTAACCCCAGTGTGCTGAAAGTGTCAAAACATGTTTTTCAGCAGAAATAAACATGTTTCTGCAAGTTTGGTCAACCCCATGTAAGTTATGGGGCAGTAACAGCACACTTTTCAAAACGTGTTTTTCAGCCCGAGATAAACACGTTTTTTCAGACAGCTGTATCCCTATGTAACTGCAAGGCTCAGAAGAGCCCACAAACTCAGGTCTTAACCCCAGTGTGCTGAAAGTGTCAAAACATGTTTTTCAGCTGAAATAAACATGTTTCTGCAAGTTTGGTCAACCCCATGTAACTTATGGGGCAGTAACAGCTCACTTTTCAAAACGTGTTTTTCAGCCCGAAATAAACGCGTTTTTTAGACAGCTGTATCCCTATGTAACTGCAAGGCTCAAAGAGCCCACACACTCAGGTCTTAACCCCAGTGTGCTGAAAGTGTCAAAACATGTTTTTCAGCAGAAATAAACATGTTTCTGCAAGTTTGGTCAACCCCATGTAAGTTATGGGGTAGTAACAGCACACTTTTCAAAACGTGTTTTTCAGCCCGAAATAAACGCGTTTTTTCAGACAGCTGTATCCCTCTGTAACTGCAAGGCTCAGAAGAGCCCACACACTCAGGTCTTAACCCCACTGTGCAGAAAGTGTCAAAACATGTTTTTTAGCAGAAATAAACATGTTTCTGCAAGTTTGGTCAACCCCATGTAACTTATGGGGCAGTAACAGGTCACTTTTCAAAACGTGTTTTTCAGCCCGAAATAAACACGTTTTTTCAGACAGCTGTATCCCTATGTAACTGCAAGGCTCAGAAGAGCCCACACACTCAGGTCTTAACCCCAGTGTGCTGAAAGTGTCAAAACATGTTTTTCAGCAGAAATAAACATGTTTCTGCAAGTTTGGTCAACCCCATTTAAGTTATGGGTCAGTAACAGCTCACTTTTCAAAACGTGTTTTTCAGCCCGAAATAAACGCGTTTTTTCAGACAGCTGTATCCCTATGTAACTGCAAGGCTCAGAAGAGCCCACAAACTCAGGTCTTAACCCCAGTTTGCTGAAAGTGTCAAAACATGTTTTTCAGCAGAAATAAACATGTTTCTGCAAGTTTGGTCAACCCCATGTAAGTTATGGGTCAGTAACAGCTCACTTTTCAAAACGTGTTTTTCAGCCCGAAATAAACGCGTTTTTTCAGACAGCTGTATCCCTATGTAACTGCAAGGCTCAGAAGAGCCCACACACTCAGGTCTTAACCCCAGTGTGCTGAAAGTGTCAAAACATGTTTTTCAGCAGAAATAAACATGTTTCTGCAAGTTTGGTCAACCCCATGTAAGTTATGGGTCAGTAACAGCACACTTTTCAAAACGTGTTTTTCAGCCCGAAATAAACGCGTTTTTTCAGACAGCTGTATCCCTATGTAACTGCAAGGCTCAGAAGAGCCCACACACTCAGGTCTTAACCCCAGTGTGCTGAAAGTGTCAAAACATGTTTTTCAGCAGAAATAAACATGTTTCTGCAAGTTTGGTCAACCCCATGTAAGTTATGGGGTAGTAACAGCACACTTTTCAAAACGTGTTTTTCAGCCCGAAATAAAGGCGTTTTTTCAGACAGCTGTATCCCTATGTAACTGCAAGGCTCAGAAGAGCCCACACACTCAGGTCTTAACCCCAGTGTGCTGACAGTGTCAAAACATGTTTTTCAGCAGAAATAAACATGTTTCTGCACGTTTGGTCAACCCCATGTAACTTATGGGGCACTAACAGCTCACTTTTCAAAACGTGTTTTTCAGCCCGAAATAAACGCGTTTTTTCAGACAGCTGTATCCCTATGTAACTGCAAGGCTCAGAAGAGCCCACACACTCAGGTCTTAACCCCACTGTGCAGAAAGTGTCAAAACATGTTTTTCAGCAGAAATAAACATGTTTCTGCAAGTTTGGTCAACCCCATGTATCTTATGGGGCAGTAACAGGTCACTTTTCAAAACGTGTTTTTCAGCCCGAAATAAACACGTTTTTTCAGACAGCTGTATCCCTATGTAACTGCAAGGCTCAGAAGAGCCCACACACTCAGGTCTTAACCCCAGTGTGCTGAAAGTGTCAAAACATGTTTTTCAGCAGAAATAAACATGTTTCTGCAAGTTTGGTCAACCCCATGTAAGTTATGGGGCAGTAACAGCACACTTTTCAAAACGTGTTTTTCAGCCCGAGATAAACACGTTTTTTCAGACAGCTGTATCCCTATGTAACTGCAAGGCTCAGAAGAGCCTACAAACTCAGGTCTTAACCCCAGTGTGCTGACAGTGTCAAAACATGTTTTTCAGCAGAAATAAACATGTTTCTGCACGTTTGGTCAACCCCATGTAACTTATGGGGCACTAACAGCTCACTTTTCAAAACGTGTTTTTCAGCCCGAAATAAACGCGTTTTTTCAGACAGCTGTATCCCTATGTAACTGCAAGGCTCAGAAGAGCCCACACACTCAGGTCTTAACCCCACTGTGCAGAAAGTGTCAAAACATGTTTTTCAGCAGAAATAAACATGTTTCTGCAAGTTTGGTCAACCCCATGTATCTTATGGGGCAGTAACAGGTCACTTTTCAAAACGTGTTTTTCAGCCCGAAATAAACACGTTTTTTCAGACAGCTGTATCCCTATGTAACTGCAAGGCTCAGAAGAGCCCACACACTCAGGTCTTAACCCCAGTGTGCTGAAAGTGTCAAAACATGTTTTTCAGCAGAAATAAACATGTTTCTGCAAGTTTGGACAACCCCATGTAACTTATGGGGCATTAACAGCTCACTTTTCAAAACGTGTTTTTCAGCCCGAAATAAACACGTTTTTTCAGACAGCTGTATCCCTATGTAACTGCAAGGCTCAGTAGAGCCCACACACTCAGGTCTTAACCCCAGTGTGCTGAAAGTGTCAAAACATGTTTTTCAGCAGAAATAAACATGTTTCTGCAAGTTTGGTCAACCCCATGTAAGTTATGGGGCAGTAACAGCACACTTTTCAAAACGTGTTTTTCAGCCCGAGATAAACACGTTTTTTCAGACAGCTGTATCCCTATGTAACTGCAAGGCTCAGAAGAGCCCACAAACTCAGGTCTTAACCCCAGTGTGCTGAAAGTGTCAAAACATGTTTTTCAGCTGAAATAAACATGTTTCTGCAAGTTTGGTCAACCCCATGTAACTTATGGGGCAGTAACAGCTCACTTTTCAAAACGTGTTTTTCAGCCCGAAATAAACGCGTTTTTTCAGACAGCTGTATCCCTATGTAACTGCAAGGCTCAAAGAGCCCACACACTCAGGTCTTAACCCCAGTGTGCTGAAAGTGTCAAAACATGTTTTTCAGCAGAAATAAACATGTTTCTGCAAGTTTGGTCAACCCCATGTAAGTTATGGGGTAGTAACAGCACACTTTTCAAAACGTGTTTTTCAGCCCGAAATAAACGCGTTTTTTCAGACAGCTGTATCCCTCTGTAACTGCAAGGCTCAGAAGAGCCCACACACTCAGGTCTTAACCCCACTGTGCAGAAAGTGTCAAAACATGTTTTTTAGCAGAAATAAACATGTTTCTGCAAGTTTGGTCAACCCCATGTAACTTATGGGGCAGTAACAGGTCACTTTTCAAAACGTGTTTTTCAGCCCGAAATAAACACGTTTTTTCAGACAGCTGTATCCCTATGTAACTGCAAGGCTCAGAAGAGCCCACACACTCAGGTCTTAACCCCAGTGTGCTGAAAGTGTCAAAACATGTTTTTCAGCAGAAATAAACATGTTTCTGCAAGTTTGGTCAACCCCATGTAACTTATGGGGCATTAACAGCTCACTTTTCAAAACGTGTTTTTCAGCCCGAAATAAACGCGTTTTTTCAGACAGCTGTATCCCTATGTAACTGCAAGGCTCAGAAGAGCCCACACACTCAGGTCTTAACCCCAGTGTGCTGAAAGTGTCAAAACATGTTTTTCAGCAGAAATAAACATGTTTCTGCAAGTTTGGTCAACCCCATTTAAGTTATGGGTCAGTAACAGCTCACTTTTCAAAACGTGTTTTTCAGCCCGAAATAAACGCGTTTTTTCAGACAGCTGTATCCCTATGTAACTGCAAGGCTCAGAAGAGCCCACAAACTCAGGTCTTAACCCCAGTTTGCTGAAAGTGTCAAAACATGTTTTTCAGCAGAAATAAACATGTTTCTGCAAGTTTGGTCAACCCCATGTAAGTTATGGGTCAGTAACAGCTCACTTTTCAAAACGTGTTTTTCAGCCCGAAATAAACGCGTTTTTTCAGACAGCTGTATCCCTATGTAACTGCAAGGCTCAGAAGAGCCCACACACTCAGGTCTTAACCCCAGTGTGCTGAAAGTGTCAAAACATGTTTTTCAGCAGAAATAAACATGTTTCTGCAAGTTTGGTCAACCCCATGTAAGTTATGGGTCAGTAACAGCACACTTTTCAAAACGTGTTTTTCAGCCCGAAATAAACGCGTTTTTTCAGACAGCTGTATCCCTATGTAACTGCAAGGCTCAGAAGAGCCCACACACTCAGGTCTTAACCCCAGTGTGCTGAAAGTGTCAAAACATGTTTTTCAGCAGAAATAAACATGTTTCTGCAAGTTTGGTCAACCCCATGTAAGTTATGGGGTAGTAACAGCACACTTTTCAAAACGTGTTTTTCAGCCCGAAATAAACGCGTTTTTTCAGACAGCTGTATCCCTATGTAACTGCAAGGCTCAGAAGAGCCCACACACTCAGGTCTTAACCCCAGTGTGCTGACAGTGTCAAAACATGTTTTTCAGCAGAAATAAACATGTTTCTGCACGTTTGGTCAACCCCATGTAACTTATGGGGCACTAACAGCTCACTTTTCAAAACGTGTTTTTCAGCCCGAAATAAACGCGTTTTTTCAGACAGCTGTATCCCTATGTAACTGCAAGGCTCAGAAGAGCCCACACACTCAGGTCTTAACCCCACTGTGCTGACAGTGTCAAAACATGTTTTTCAGCAGAAATAAACATGTTTCTGCAAGTTTGGTCAACCCCATGTATCTTATGGGGCAGTAACAGGTCACTTTTCAAAACGTGTTTTTCAGCCCGAAATAAACACGTTTTTTCAGACAGCTGTATCCCTATGTAACTGCAAGGCTCAGAAGAGCCCACACACTCAGGTCTTAACCCCAGTGTGCTGAAAGTGTCAAAACATGTTTTTCAGCAGAAATAAACATGTTTCTGCAAGTTTGGACAACCCCATGTAACTTATGGGGCATTAACAGCTCACTTTTCAAAACGTGTTTTTCAGCCCGAAATAAACACGTTTTTTCAGACAGCTGTATCCCTATGTAACTGCAAGGCTCAGTAGAGCCCACACACTCAGGTCTTAACCCCAGTGTGCTGAAAGTGTCAAAACATGTTTTTCAGCAGAAATAAACATGTTTCTGCAAGTTTGGTCAACCCCATGTAAGTTATGGGGCAGTAACAGCACACTTTTCAAAACGTGTTTTTCAGCCCGAGATAAACACGTTTTTTCAGACAGCTGTATCCCTATGTAACTGCAAGGCTCAGAAGAGCCCACAAACTCAGGTCTTAACCCCAGTGTGCTGAAAGTGTCAAAACATGTTTTTGAGCTGAAATAAACATGTTTCTGCAAGTTTGGTCAACCCCATGTAACTTATGGGGCAGTAACAGCTCACTTTTCAAAACGTGTTTTTCAGCCCGAAATAAACGCGTTTTTTCAGACAGCTGTATCCCTATGTAACTGCAAGGCTCAAAGAGCCCACACACTCAGGTCTTAACCCCAGTGTGCTGAAAGTGTCAAAACATGTTTTTCAGCAGAAATAAACATGTTTCTGCAAGTTTGGTCAACCCCATGTAAGTTATGGGGTAGTAACAGCACACTTTTCAAAACGTGTTTTTCAGCCCGAAATAAACGCGTTTTTTCAGACAGCTGTATCCCTCTGTAACTGCAAGGCTCAGAAGAGCCCACACACTCAGGTCTTAACCCCACTGTGCAGAAAGTGTCAAAACATGTTTTTTAGCAGAAATAAACATGTTTCTGCAAGTTTGGTCAACCCCATGTAACTTATGGGGCAGTAACAGGTCACTTTTCAAAACGTGTTTTTCAGCCCGAAATAAACACGTTTTTTCAGACAGCTGTATCCCTATGTAACTGCAAGGCTCAGAAGAGCCCACACACTCAGGTCTTAACCCCAGTGTGCTGAAAGTGTCAAAACATGTTTTTCAGCAGAAATAAACATGTTTCTGCAAGTTTGGTCAACCCCATGTAACTTATGGGGCAGTAACAGCTCACTTTTCAAAACGTGTTTTTCAGCCCGAAATAAACGCGTTTTTTCAGACAGCTGTATCCCTATGTAACTGCAAGGCTCAGAAGAGCCCACACACTCAGGTCTTAACCCCAGTGTGCTGAAAGTGTCAAAACATGTTTTTCAGCAGAAATAAACATGTTTCTGCAAGTTTGGTCAACCCCATGTAAGTTATGGGGTAGTAACAGCACACTTTTCAAAACGTGTTTTTCAGCCCGAAATAAAGGCGTTTTTTCAGACAGCTGTATCCCTATGTAACTGCAAGGCTCAGAAGAGCCCACACACTCAGGTCTTAACCCCAGTGTGCTGACAGTGTCAAAACATGTTTTTCAGCAGAAATAAACATGTTTCTGCACGTTTGGTCAACCCCATGTAACTTATGGGGCACTAACAGCTCACTTTTCAAAACGTGTTTTTCAGCCCGAAATAAACGCGTTTTTTCAGACAGCTGTATCCCTATGTAACTGCAAGGCTCAGAAGAGCCCACACACTCAGGTCTTAACCCCACTGTGCAGAAAGTGTCAAAACATGTTTTTCAGCAGAAATAAACATGTTTCTGCAAGTTTGGTCAACCCCATGTATCTTATGGGGCAGTAACAGGTCACTTTTCAAAACGTGTTTTTCAGCCCGAAATAAACACGTTTTTTCAGACAGCTGTATCCCTATGTAACTGCAAGGCTCAGAAGAGCCCACACACTCAGGTCTTAACCCCAGTGTGCTGAAAGTGTCAAAACATGTTTTTCAGCAGAAATAAACATGTTTCTGCAAGTTTGGTCAACCCCATGTAAGTTATGGGTCAGTAACAGCACACTTTTCAAAACGTGTTTTTCAGCCCGAAATAAACGCGTTTTTTCAGACAGCTGTATCCCTATGTAACTGCAAGGCTCAGAAGAGCCCACACACTCAGGTCTTAACCCCAGTGTGCTGAAAGTGTCAAAACATGTTTTTCAGCAGAAATAAACATGTTTCTGCAAGTTTGGTCAACCCCATGTAAGTTATGGGGTAGTAACAGCACACTTTTCAAAACGTGTTTTTCAGCCCGAAATAAAGGCGTTTTTTCAGACAGCTGTATCCCTATGTAACTGCAAGGCTCAGAAGAGCCCACACACTCAGGTCTTAACCCCAGTGTGCTGACAGTGTCAAAACATGTTTTTCAGCAGAAATAAACATGTTTCTGCACGTTTGGTCAACCCCATGTAACTTATGGGGCACTAACAGCTCACTTTTCAAAACGTGTTTTTCAGCCCGAAATAAACGCGTTTTTTCAGACA
The DNA here is from genome assembly GCF_040954835.1 of Lepisosteus oculatus. Taxonomy (NCBI): domain Eukaryota; kingdom Metazoa; phylum Chordata; class Actinopteri; order Semionotiformes; family Lepisosteidae; genus Lepisosteus; species Lepisosteus oculatus. Next base: position 14,592 of record NW_027168028.1, on the reverse strand, counting down.
GCTGTATCCCTATGTAACTGCAAGGCTCAGAAGAGCCCACACACTCAGGTCTTAACCCCACTGTGCAGAAAGTGTCAAAACATGTTTTTCAGCAGAAATAAACATGTTTCTGCAAGTTTGGTCAACCCCATGTATCTTATGGGGCAGTAACAGGTCACTTTTCAAAACGTGTTTTTCAGCCCGAAATAAACACGTTTTTTCAGACAGCTGTATCCCTATGTAACTGCAAGGCTCAGAAGAGCCCACACACTCAGGTCTTAACCCCAGTGTGCTGAAAGTGTCAAAACATGTTTTTCAGCAGAAATAAACATGTTTCTGCAAGTTTGGACAACCCCATGTAACTTATGGGGCATTAACAGCTCACTTTTCAAAACGTGTTTTTCAGCCCGAAATAAACACGTTTTTTCAGACAGCTGTATCCCTATGTAACTGCAAGGCTCAGTAGAGCCCACACACTCAGGTCTTAACCCCAGTGTGCTGAAAGTGTCAAAACATGTTTTTCAGCAGAAATAAACATGTTTCTGCAAGTTTGGTCAACCCCATGTAAGTTATGGGGCAGTAACAGCACACTTTTCAAAACGTGTTTTTCAGCCCGAGATAAACACGTTTTTTCAGACAGCTGTATCCCTATGTAACTGCAAGGCTCAGAAGAGCCTACAAACTCAGGTCTTAACCCCAGTGTGCTGACAGTGTCAAAACATGTTTTTCAGCAGAAATAAACATGTTTCTGCACGTTTGGTCAACCCCATGTAACTTATGGGGCACTAACAGCTCACTTTTCAAAACGTGTTTTTCAGCCCGAAATAAACGCGTTTTTTCAGACAGCTGTATCCCTATGTAACTGCAAGGCTCAGAAGAGCCCACACACTCAGGTCTTAACCCCACTGTGCAGAAAGTGTCAAAACATGTTTTTTAGCAGAAATAAACATGTTTCTGCAAGTTTGGTCAACCCCATGTAACTTATGGGGCAGTAACAGGTCACTTTTCAAAACGTGTTTTTCAGCCCGAAATAAACACGTTTTTTCAGACAGCTGTATCCCTATGTAACTGCAAGGCTCAGAAGAGCCCACACACTCAGGTCTTAACCCCAGTGTGCTGAAAGTGTCAAAACATGTTTTTCAGCAGAAATAAACATGTTTCTGCAAGTTTGGTCAACCCCATGTAACTTATGGGGCAGTAACAGCTCACTTTTCAAAACGTGTTTTTCAGCCCGAAATAAACGCGTTTTTTCAGACAGCTGTATCCCTATGTAACTGCAAGGCTCAGAAGAGCCCACACACTCAGGTCTTAACCCCAGTGTGCTGAAAGTGTCAAAACATGTTTTTCAGCAGAAATAAACATGTTTCTGCAAGTTTGGTCAACCCCATGTAAGTTATGGGGTAGTAACAGCACACTTTTCAAAACGTGTTTTTCAGCCCGAAATAAAGGCGTTTTTTCAGACAGCTGTATCCCTATGTAACTGCAAGGCTCAGAAGAGCCCACACACTCAGGTCTTAACCCCAGTGTGCTGACAGTGTCAAAACATGTTTTTCAGCAGAAATAAACATGTTTCTGCACGTTTGGTCAACCCCATGTAACTTATGGGGCACTAACAGCTCACTTTTCAAAACGTGTTTTTCAGCCCGAAATAAACGCGTTTTTTCAGACAGCTGTATCCCTATGTAACTGCAAGGCTCAGAAGAGCCCACACACTCAGGTCTTAACCCCACTGTGCAGAAAGTGTCAAAACATGTTTTTCAGCAGAAATAAACATGTTTCTGCAAGTTTGGTCAACCCCATGTATCTTATGGGGCAGTAACAGGTCACTTTTCAAAACGTGTTTTTCAGCCCGAAATAAACACGTTTTTTCAGACAGCTGTATCCCTATGTAACTGCAAGGCTCAGAAGAGCCCACACACTCAGGTCTTAACCCCAGTGTGCTGAAAGTGTCAAAACATGTTTTTCAGCAGAAATAAACATGTTTCTGCAAGTTTGGTCAACCCCATGTAAGTTATGGGGCAGTAACAGCACACTTTTCAAAACGTGTTTTTCAGCCCGAGATAAACACGTTTTTTCAGACAGCTGTATCCCTATGTAACTGCAAGGCTCAGAAGAGCCCACAAACTCAGGTCTTAACCCCAGTGTGCTGAAAGTGTCAAAACATGTTTTTCAGCTGAAATAAACATGTTTCTGCAAGTTTGGTCAACCCCATGTAACTTATGGGGCAGTAACAGCTCACTTTTCAAAACGTGTTTTTCAGCCCGAAATAAACGCGTTTTTTAGACAGCTGTATCCCTATGTAACTGCAAGGCTCAAAGAGCCCACACACTCAGGTCTTAACCCCAGTGTGCTGAAAGTGTCAAAACATGTTTTTCAGCAGAAATAAACATGTTTCTGCAAGTTTGGTCAACCCCATGTAAGTTATGGGGTAGTAACAGCACACTTTTCAAAACGTGTTTTTCAGCCCGAAATAAACGCGTTTTTTCAGACAGCTGTATCCCTCTGTAACTGCAAGGCTCAGAAGAGCCCACACACTCAGGTCTTAACCCCACTGTGCAGAAAGTGTCAAAACATGTTTTTTAGCAGAAATAAACATGTTTCTGCAAGTTTGGTCAACCCCATGTAACTTATGGGGCAGTAACAGGTCACTTTTCAAAACGTGTTTTTCAGCCCGAAATAAACACGTTTTTTCAGACAGCTGTATCCCTATGTAACTGCAAGGCTGAGAAGAGCCCACACACTCAGGTCTTAACCCCAGTGTGCTGAAAGTGTCAAAACATGTTTTTCAGCAGAAATAAACATGTTTCTGCAAGTTTGGTCAACCCCATTTAAGTTATGGGTCAGTAACAGCTCACTTTTCAAAACGTGTTTTTCAGCCCGAAATAAACGCGTTTTTTCAGACAGCTGTATCCCTATGTAACTGCAAGGCTCAGAAGAGCCCACAAACTCAGGTCTTAACCCCAGTTTGCTGAAAGTGTCAAAACATGTTTTTCAGCAGAAATAAACATGTTTCTGCAAGTTTGGTCAACCCCATGTAAGTTATGGGTCAGTAACAGCTCACTTTTCAAAACGTGTTTTTCAGCCCGAAATAAACGCGTTTTTTCAGACAGCTGTATCCCTATGTAACTGCAAGGCTCAGAAGAGCCCACACACTCAGGTCTTAACCCCAGTGTGCTGAAAGTGTCAAAACATGTTTTTCAGCAGAAATAAACATGTTTCTGCAAGTTTGGTCAACCCCATGTAAGTTATGGGTCAGTAACAGCACACTTTTCAAAACGTGTTTTTCAGCCCGAAATAAACGCGTTTTTTCAGACAGCTGTATCCCTATGTAACTGCAAGGCTCAGAAGAGCCCACACACTCAGGTCTTAACCCCAGTGTGCTGAAAGTGTCAAAACATGTTTTTCAGCAGAAATAAACATGTTTCTGCAAGTTTGGTCAACCCCATGTAAGTTATGGGGTAGTAACAGCACACTTTTCAAAACGTGTTTTTCAGCCCGAAATAAAGGCGTTTTTTCAGACAGCTGTATCCCTATGTAACTGCAAGGCTCAGAAGAGCCCACACACTCAGGTCTTAACCCCAGTGTGCTGACAGTGTCAAAACATGTTTTTCAGCAGAAATAAACATGTTTCTGCACGTTTGGTCAACCCCATGTAACTTATGGGGCACTAACAGCTCACTTTTCAAAACGTGTTTTTCAGCCCGAAATAAACGCGTTTTTTCAGACAGCTGTATCCCTATGTAACTGCAAGGCTCAGAAGAGCCCACACACTCAGGTCTTAACCCCACTGTGCAGAAAGTGTCAAAACATGTTTTTCAGCAGAAATAAACATGTTTCTGCAAGTTTGGTCAACCCCATGTATCTTATGGGGCAGTAACAGGTCACTTTTCAAAACGTGTTTTTCAGCCCGAAATAAACACGTTTTTTCAGACAGCTGTATCCCTATGTAACTGCAAGGCTCAGAAGAGCCCACACACTCAGGTCTTAACCCCAGTGTGCTGAAAGTGTCAAAACATGTTTTTCAGCAGAAATAAACATGTTTCTGCAAGTTTGGACAACCCCATGTAACTTATGGGGCATTAACAGCTCACTTTTCAAAACGTGTTTTTCAGCCCGAAATAAACACGTTTTTTCAGACAGCTGTATCCCTATGTAACTGCAAGGCTCAGTAGAGCCCACACACTCAGGTCTTAACCCCAGTGTGCTGAAAGTGTCAAAACATGTTTTTCAGCAGAAATAAACATGTTTCTGCAAGTTTGGTCAACCCCATGTAAGTTATGGGGCAGTAACAGCACACTTTTCAAAACGTGTTTTTCAGCCCGAGATAAACACGTTTTTTCAGACAGCTGTATCCCTATGTAACTGCAAGGCTCAGAAGAGCCTACAAACTCAGGTCTTAACCCCAGTGTGCTGACAGTGTCAAAACATGTTTTTCAGCAGAAATAAACATGTTTCTGCACGTTTGGTCAACCCCATGTAACTTATGGGGCACTAACAGCTCACTTTTCAAAACGTGTTTTTCAGCCCGAAATAAACGCGTTTTTTCAGACAGCTGTATCCCTATGTAACTGCAAGGCTCAGAAGAGCCCACACACTCAGGTCTTAACCCCACTGTGCAGAAAGTGTCAAAACATGTTTTTCAGCAGAAATAAACATGTTTCTGCAAGTTTGGTCAACCCCATGTATCTTATGGGGCAGTAACAGGTCACTTTTCAAAACGTGTTTTTCAGCCCGAAATAAACACGTTTTTTCAGACAGCTGTATCCCTATGTAACTGCAAGGCTCAGAAGAGCCCACACACTCAGGTCTTAACCCCAGTGTGCTGAAAGTGTCAAAACATGTTTTTCAGCAGAAATAAACATGTTTCTGCAAGTTTGGACAACCCCATGTAACTTATGGGGCATTAACAGCTCACTTTTCAAAACGTGTTTTTCAGCCCGAAATAAACACGTTTTTTCAGACAGCTGTATCCCTATGTAACTGCAAGGCTCAGTAGAGCCCACACACTCAGGTCTTAACCCCAGTGTGCTGAAAGTGTCAAAACATGTTTTTCAGCAGAAATAAACATGTTTCTGCAAGTTTGGTCAACCCCATGTAAGTTATGGGGCAGTAACAGCACACTTTTCAAAACGTGTTTTTCAGCCCGAGATAAACACGTTTTTTCAGACAGCTGTATCCCTATGTAACTGCAAGGCTCAGAAGAGCCCACAAACTCAGGTCTTAACCCCAGTGTGCTGAAAGTGTCAAAACATGTTTTTCAGCTGAAATAAACATGTTTCTGCAAGTTTGGTCAACCCCATGTAACTTATGGGGCAGTAACAGCTCACTTTTCAAAACGTGTTTTTCAGCCCGAAATAAACGCGTTTTTTCAGACAGCTGTATCCCTATGTAACTGCAAGGCTCAAAGAGCCCACACACTCAGGTCTTAACCCCAGTGTGCTGAAAGTGTCAAAACATGTTTTTCAGCAGAAATAAACATGTTTCTGCAAGTTTGGTCAACCCCATGTAAGTTATGGGGTAGTAACAGCACACTTTTCAAAACGTGTTTTTCAGCCCGAAATAAACGCGTTTTTTCAGACAGCTGTATCCCTCTGTAACTGCAAGGCTCAGAAGAGCCCACACACTCAGGTCTTAACCCCACTGTGCAGAAAGTGTCAAAACATGTTTTTTAGCAGAAATAAACATGTTTCTGCAAGTTTGGTCAACCCCATGTAACTTATGGGGCAGTAACAGGTCACTTTTCAAAACGTGTTTTTCAGCCCGAAATAAACACGTTTTTTCAGACAGCTGTATCCCTATGTAACTGCAAGGCTCAGAAGAGCCCACACACTCAGGTCTTAACCCCAGTGTGCTGAAAGTGTCAAAACATGTTTTTCAGCAGAAATAAACATGTTTCTGCAAGTTTGGTCAACCCCATGTAACTTATGGGGCATTAACAGCTCACTTTTCAAAACGTGTTTTTCAGCCCGAAATAAACGCGTTTTTTCAGACAGCTGTATCCCTATGTAACTGCAAGGCTCAGAAGAGCCCACACACTCAGGTCTTAACCCCAGTGTGCTGAAAGTGTCAAAACATGTTTTTCAGCAGAAATAAACATGTTTCTGCAAGTTTGGTCAACCCCATTTAAGTTATGGGTCAGTAACAGCTCACTTTTCAAAACGTGTTTTTCAGCCGAAATAAACGGTTTTTTCAGACAGCTTGTATCCCTATGTAACTGCAAGGCTCAGAAGAGCCACAAACTCAGGTCTTAACCCCAGTTTGCTGAAAGTGTCAAAACATGTTTTTCAGCAGAATAAACATGTTTCTGCAAGTTGGTCAACCCCATGTAAGTATGGGTCAGTAACAGCTCACTTTTCAAAAACGTGTTTTCAGCCCGAAATAAACGCGTTTTTTCCAGACAGCTGTATCCCTATGTAACTGCAAGGCTCAGAAGAGCCACACACTCAGGTCTTAACCCCAGTGTGCTGAAAGTGTCAAAACATGTTTTTCAGCAGAAATAAACATGTTTCTGCAATGCAAGTTTGGTCAACCCCATGTAAGTTATGGGTCAGTAACAGCACACTTTTCAAAACGTGTTTTTCAGCCCGAAATAAACGCGTTTTTTCAGACAGCTGTATCCCTATGTAACTGCAAGGCTCAGAAGAGCCCACACACTCAGGTCTTAACCCCAGTGTGCTGAAAGTGTCAAAACATGTTTTTCAGCAGAAATAAACATGTTTCTGCAAGTTTGGTCAACCCCATGTAAGTTATGGGGTAGTAACAGCACACTTTTCAAAACGTGTTTTTCAGCCCGAAATAAACGCGTTTTTTCAGACAGCTGTATCCCTATGTAACTGCAAGGCTCAGAAGAGCCCACACACTCAGGTCTTAACCCCAGTGTGCTGACAGTGTCAAAACATGTTTTTCAGCAGAAATAAACATGTTTCTGCACGTTTGGTCAACCCCATGTAACTTATGGGGCACTAACAGCTCACTTTTCAAAACGTGTTTTTCAGCCCGAAATAAACGCGTTTTTTCAGACAGCTGTATCCCTATGTAACTGCAAGGCTCAGAAGAGCCCACACACTCAGGTCTTAACCCCACTGTGCTGACAGTGTCAAAACATGTTTTTCAGCAGAAATAAACATGTTTCTGCAAGTTTGGTCAACCCCATGTATCTTATGGGGCAGTAACAGGTCACTTTTCAAAACGTGTTTTTCAGCCCGAAATAAACACGTTTTTTCAGACAGCTGTATCCCTATGTAACTGCAAGGCTCAGAAGAGCCCACACACTCAGGTCTTAACCCCAGTGTGCTGAAAGTGTCAAAACATGTTTTTCAGCAGAAATAAACATGTTTCTGCAAGTTTGGACAACCCCATGTAACTTATGGGGCATTAACAGCTCACTTTTCAAAACGTGTTTTTCAGCCCGAAATAAACACGTTTTTTCAGACAGCTGTATCCCTATGTAACTGCAAGGCTCAGTAGAGCCCACACACTCAGGTCTTAACCCCAGTGTGCTGAAAGTGTCAAAACATGTTTTTCAGCAGAAATAAACATGTTTCTGCAAGTTTGGTCAACCCCATGTAAGTTATGGGGCAGTAACAGCACACTTTTCAAAACGTGTTTTTCAGCCCGAGATAAACACGTTTTTTCAGACAGCTGTATCCCTATGTAACTGCAAGGCTCAGAAGAGCCCACAAACTCAGGTCTTAACCCCAGTGTGCTGAAAGTGTCAAAACATGTTTTTGAGCTGAAATAAACATGTTTCTGCAAGTTTGGTCAACCCCATGTAACTTATGGGGCAGTAACAGCTCACTTTTCAAAACGTGTTTTTCAGCCCGAAATAAACGCGTTTTTTCAGACAGCTGTATCCCTATGTAACTGCAAGGCTCAAAGAGCCCACACACTCAGGTCTTAACCCCAGTGTGCTGAAAGTGTCAAAACATGTTTTTCAGCAGAAATAAACATGTTTCTGCAAGTTTGGTCAACCCCATGTAAGTTATGGGGTAGTAACAGCACACTTTTCAAAACGTGTTTTTCAGCCCGAAATAAACGCGTTTTTTCAGACAGCTGTATCCCTCTGTAACTGCAAGGCTCAGAAGAGCCCACACACTCAGGTCTTAACCCCACTGTGCAGAAAGTGTCAAAACATGTTTTTTAGCAGAAATAAACATGTTTCTGCAAGTTTGGTCAACCCCATGTAACTTATGGGGCAGTAACAGGTCACTTTTCAAAACGTGTTTTTCAGCCCGAAATAAACACGTTTTTTCAGACAGCTGTATCCCTATGTAACTGCAAGGCTCAGAAGAGCCCACACACTCAGGTCTTAACCCCAGTGTGCTGAAAGTGTCAAAACATGTTTTTCAGCAGAAATAAACATGTTTCTGCAAGTTTGGTCAACCCCATGTAACTTATGGGGCAGTAACAGCTCACTTTTCAAAACGTGTTTTTCAGCCCGAAATAAACGCGTTTTTTCAGACAGCTGTATCCCTATGTAACTGCAAGGCTCAGAAGAGCCCACACACTCAGGTCTTAACCCCAGTGTGCTGAAAGTGTCAAAACATGTTTTTCAGCAGAAATAAACATGTTTCTGCAAGTTTGGTCAACCCCATGTAAGTTATGGGTCAGTAACAGCTCACTTTTCAAAACGTGTTTTTCAGCCCGAAATAAACGCGTTTTTTCAGACAGCTGTATCCCTATGTAACTGCAAGGCTCAGAAGAGCCCACACACTCAGGTCTTAACCCCAGTGTGCTGAAAGTGTCAAAACATGTTTTTCAGCAGAAATAAACATGTTTCTGCAAGTTTGGTCAACCCCATGTAAGTTATGGGGTAGTAACAGCACACTTTTCAAAACGTGTTTTTCAGCCCGAAATAAACGCGTTTTTTCAGACAGCTGTATCCCTCTGTAACTGCAAGGCTCAGAAGAGCCCACACACTCAGGTCTTAACCCCACTGTGCAGAAAGTGTCAAAACATGTTTTTTAGCAGAAATAAACATGTTTCTGCAAGTTTGGTCAACCCCATGTAACTTATGGGGCAGTAACAGGTCACTTTTCAAAAACGTGTTTTTCAGCCCGAAATGAACACGTTTTTTCAGACAGCTGTATCGCTATGTAACTGCAAGGCTCAGAAGAGCCCACACACTCAGGTCTTAACCCCAGTGTGCTGAAAGTGTCAAAACATGTTTTTCAGCAGAAATAAACATGTTTCTGCAAGTTTGGACAACCCCATGTAACTTATGGGGCATTAACAGCTCACTTTTCAAAACGTGTTTTTCAGACCGAAATAAACGCGTTTTTTCAGACAGCTGTATCCCTATGTAACTGCAAGGCTCAGTAGAGCCCACACACTCAGGTCTTAACCCCAGTGTGCTGAAAGTGTCAAAACATGTTTTTCAGCAGAAATAAACATGTTTCTGCAAGTTTGGTCAACCCCATGTAAGTTATGGGGTAGTAACAGCACACTTTTCAAAACGTGTTTTTCAGCCCGAAATAAACGCGTCCCTTATGTAACTGCAAGGCTCAGAAGAGCCCACAAACTCAGGTCTTAACCCCAGTGTGCTGACAGTGTCAAAACATGTTTTTCAGCAGAAATAAACATGTTTCTGCACGTTTGGTCAACCCCATGTAACTTATGGGGCACTAACAGCTCACTTTTCAAAACGTGTTTTTCAGCCGAAATAAACGCGTTTTTTCAGACAGCTGTATCCCTATGTAACTGCAAGGCTCAGAAGAGCCACACACTCAGGTCTTAACCCCACTGTGCAGAAAGTGTCAAAACATGTTTTTCAGCAGAAATAAACATGTTTCTGCAAGTTTGGTCAACCCATGTATCTTATGGGCAGTAACAGGTCACTTTTCAAAACGTGTTTTTCAGCCCGAAATAAACACGTTTTTTCAGACAGCTGTATCTATGTAACTGCCAAGGCTCAGAGAGCCCACACACTCAGGTCTTAACCCAGTGTGGTGAAAGTGTCAAAACATGTTTTTCACAGAAAATAAACATGTTTCTGCAAGTTTGGACACCCCATGTAACTTATGGGGCATTAACAGCTCACTTTTCAAAACGTGTTTTTCAGCCCGAAATAAACACGTTTTTCAGACAGCTGTATCCCTATGTAACTGCAAGGCTCAGTAGAGCCCACACACTCAGATCTTAAGCCCAGTGTGCTGAAAGTGTCAAAACATGTTTTTCAGCAGAAATAAACATGTTTCTGCAAGTTTGGTCAACCCCATGTAAGTTATGGGGCAGTAACAGCACACTTTTCAAAACGTGTTTTTCAGCCCGAGATAAACACGTTTTTCAGACAGCTGTATCCCTATGTAACTGCAAGGCTCAGAAGAGCCCACAAACTCAGGTCTTAACCCCAGTGTGCTGAAAGTGTCAAAACATGTTTTTCAGCTGAAATAAACATGTTTCTGCAAGTTTGGTCAACCCCATGTAACTTATGGGGCAGTAACAGCTCACTTTTCAAAACGTGTTTTTCAGCCCGAAATAACGCGTTTTTTCAGACAGCTGTATCCCTATGTAACTGCAAGGCTCAAAGAGCCCACACACTCAGGTCTTAACCCCAGTGTGCTGAAAGTGTCAAAACATGTTTTTCAGCAGAAATAAACATGTTTCTGCAAGTTTGGTCAACCCAATGTAAGTTATGGGGGTAGTAACAGCACACTTTTCAAAACGTGTTTTTCAGCCCGAAATAAACGCGTTTTTTCAGACAGCTGTATCCCTCTGTAACTGCAAGGCTCAGAAGAGCCCACACACTCAGGTCTTAACCCACTGTGCAGAAAGTTCAAACATGGTTTTTTAGCAGAAATAAACATGTTTCTGCAAGTTTGGTCAACCCCATGTAACTTATGGGGCAGTAACAGGTCACTTTTCAAACGTGTTTTTCAGCCCGAAATAAACACGTTTTTTCAGACAGCTGTATCCCTATGTAACTGCAAGGCTCAGAAGAGCCCACACACTCAGGTCTTAACCCAGTGTGCTGAAAGTGTCAAAACATGTTTTTCAGCAGAAATAAACATGTTCTGCAAGTTTGGTCAACCCCATGTAACTTATGGGGCATTAACAGCTCACTTTTCAAAACGTGTTTTTCAGCCCGAAATAAACGCGTTTTTCAGACAGCTGTATCCCCTATGTAACTGCAAGGCTCAGAAGAGCCCCACACTCAGGTCTTAACCCCAGTGTGCTGAAAGTGTCAAAACATGTTTTCAGCAGAAATAAACATTTCTGCAAGTTTGGTCAACCCATGTAAGTTATGGGTCCAGTAACAGCACACTTTTCAAAAACGTGTTTTTCAGCCCGAAATAAACGCGTTTTTTCAGACAGCTGTATCCCTATGTAACTGCAAGGCTCAGAAGAGCCCACACACTCAGGTCTTAACCCCAGTGTGCTGAAAGTGTCAAAACATGTTTTTCAGCAGAAATAAACATGTTTCTGCAAGTTTGGTCAACCCCATGTAAGTTATGGGGTAGTAACAGCACACTTTTCAAAACGTGTTTTTCAGCCCGAAATAAACGCGTTTTTTCAGACAGCTGTATCCCTATGTAACTGCAAGGCTCAGAAGAGCCCACACACTCAGGTCTTAACCCCAGTGTGCTGACAGTGTCAAAACATGTTTTTCAGCAGAAATAAACATGTTTCTGCACGTTTGGTCAACCCCATGTAACTTATGGGGCACTAACAGCTCACTTTTCAAAACGTGTTTTTCAGGCCGAAATAAACGCGTTTTTTCAGACAGCTGTATCCCTATGTAACTGCAAGGCTCAGAAGAGCCACACACTCAGGTCTTAACCCACTGTGCAGAAAGTGTCAAAACATGTTTTTCAGCAGAAATAAACATGTTTCTGCAAGTTTGGTCAACCCCATGTATCTTATGGGGCAGTAACAGGTCACTTTCAAAACGTGTTTTTCAGCCCGAAATAAACACGTTTTTTCAGACAGCTGTATCCCTATGTAACTGCAAGGCTCAGAAGAGCCCACACACTCAGGTCTTAACCCCAGTGTGCTGAAAGTGTCAAAACATGTTTTTCAGCAGAAATAAACATGTTTCTGCAAGTTTGGACAACCCATGTAACTTATGGGGCATTAACAGCTCACTTTTCAAAACGTGTTTTTCAGCCCGAAATAAACACGTTTTTTCAGACAGCTGTATCCCTATGTAACTGCAAGGCTCAGTAGAGCCCACACACTCAGGTCTTAACCCCAGTGTGCTGAAAGTGTCAAAAACATGTTTTTCAGCAGAAATAAACATGTTTCTGCAAGTTTGGTCAACCCCATGTAAGTTATGGGGCAGTAACAGCACACTTTTCAAAACGTGTTTTTCAGCCCGAAATAAACGCGTTTTTTCAGACAGCTGTATCCCTCTGTAACTGCAAGGCTCAGAAGAGCCCACACACTCAGGTCTTAACCCCACTGTGCAGAAAGTGTCAAAACATGTTTTTTAGCAGAAATAAACATGTTTCTGCAAGTTTGGTCAACCCCATGTAACTTATGGGGCAGTAACAGGTCACTTTTCAAAACGTGTTTTTCAGCCCGAAATAAACACGTTTTTCAGACAGCTGTATCCCTATGTACTGCAAGGCTCAGAAGAGCCCACACACTCAGGTCTTAACCCCAGTGTGCTGAAAGTGTCAAACATGTTTTTCAGCAGAAATAACATGTTTCTGCAAGTTTGGTCAACCCCATGTAACTTATGGGGCAGTAACAGCTCACTTTTCAAAACGTGTTTTTCAGCCCGAAATAAACACGTTTTTTCAGACAGCTGTATCCCTATGTAACTGCAAGGCTCAGTAGAGCCCCACACACTCAGGTCTTAACCCCAGTGTGCTGAAAGTGTCAAAACATGTTTTTCAGCAGAAATAAACATGTTTCTGCAAGTTTGGTCAACCCCATGTAAGTTATGGGGCAGTAACAGCACACTTTTCAAAACGTGTTTTTCAGCCCGAGATAAACACGTTTTTTCAGACAGCTGTATCCCTATGTAACTGCAAGGCTCAGAAGAGCCCACAAACTCAGGTCTTAACCCCAGTGTGCTGACAGTGTCAAAACATGTTTTTCAGCAGAAATAAACATGTTTCTGCACGTTTTGGTCAACCCCATGTAACTTATGGGGCACTAACAGCTCACTTTTCAAAACGTGTTTTTCAGCCGAAATAAACGCGTTTTTTCAGACAGCTGTATCCCTATGTAACTGCAAGGCTCAGAAGAGCCCACACACTCAGGTCTTAACCCCACTGTGCAGAAAGTGTCAAAACATGTTTTTCAGCAGAAATAAACATGTTTCTGCAAGTTTGGTCAACCCCATGTATCTTATGGGGCAGTAACAGGTCACTTTTCAAAACGTGTTTTTCAGCCCGAAATAAACACGTTTTTTCAGACAGCTGTATCCCTATGTAACTGCAAGGCTCAGAAGAGCCCACACACTCAGGTCTTAACCCCAGTGTGCTGAAAGTGTCAAAACATGTTTTTCAGCAGAAATAAACATGTTTCTGCAAGTTTGGACAACCCCATGTAACTTATGGGGCATTAACAGCTCACTTTTCAAAACGTGTTTTTCAGCCCGAAATAAACACGTTTTTTCAGACAGCTGTATCCCTATGTAACTGCAAGGCTCAGTAGAGCCCACACACTCAGGTCTTAACCCCAGTGTGCTGAAAGTGTCAAAACATGTTTTTCAGCAGAAATAAACATGTTTCTGCAAGTTTGGTCAACCCCATGTAAGTTATGGGGCAGTAACAGCACACTTTTCAAACGTGTTTTTCAGCCCGAGATAAACACGTTTTTTCAGACAGCTGTATCCCTATGTAACTGCAAGGCTCAGAAGAGCCCACAAACTCAGGTCTTAACCCCAGTGTGCTGAAAGTGTCAAAACATGTTTTTCAGCTGAAATAAACATGTTTCTGCAAGTTTGGTCAACCCCATGTAACTTATGGGGCAGTAACAGCTCACTTTTCAAAACGTGTTTTTCAGCCCGAAATAAACGCGTTTTTTCAGACAGCTGTATCCCTATGTAACTGCAAGGCTCAAAGAGCCCACACACTCAGGTCTTAACCCCAGTGTGCTGAAAGTGTCAAAACATGTTTTTCAGCAGAAATAAACATGTTTCTGCAAGTTTGGTCAACCCCATGTAAGTTATGGGTAGTAACAGCACACTTTTCAAAACGTGTTTTTCAGCCCGAAATAAACGCGTTTTTTCAGACAGCTGTATCCCTCTGTAACTGCAAGGCTCAGAAGAGCCCACACACTCAGGTCTTAACCCCACTGTGCAGAAAGTGGTCAAACATGTTTTTAGCAGAAATAAACATGTTTCTGCAAGTTTGGTCAACCCCATGTAACTTATGGGGCAGTAACAGGTCACTTTTCAAAACGTGTTTTTCAGCCCGAAATAAACACGTTTTTTCAGACAGCTGTATCCCTATGTAACTGCAGGCTCAGAAGAGCCCACACACTCAGGTCTTAACCCCAGTGTGCTGAAAGTGTCAAAACATGTTTTTCAGCAGAAATAAACATGTTTCTGCAAGTTTGGTCAACCCCATGTAACTTATGGGGCATTAACAGCTCACTTTTCAAAACGTGTTTTTCAGCCCGAAATAAACGCGTTTTTTCAGGACAGCTGTATCCCTATGT
>NW_027168027.1:0-75745 GCF_040954835.1 Lepisosteus oculatus | reverse complement strand
CCATGTAAGTTATGGGGCAGTAACATCACACTTTTCAAAACGTGTTTTTTCAGCCCGAAATAAACGCGTTTTTTCAGGCAACTGAATCTACTTGTAACAGCAAGGCTCAGAAGAGCCCAACACACTCAGCCCTTAACCCCAGTGTGCAGAAAGTTTGGTAAAAACGTGTTTTTCAGCAGAAATAAACATGTTTCTGCAAGTTTGGTCAACCCCATGTAAGTTATGGGGCAGTAACATCACACTTTTCAAAACGTGTTTTTCAGCCCGAAATAAACGCGTTTTTTTCAGGCAACTGAATCTCCTTGTAACAGCAAGGCTCAAAAGAGCCCACACACTCAGCCCTTAACCCCAGTGTGCAGAAATTGTCAAAACGTGTTTTTCAGCAGAAATAAACATGTTTCTGCAAGTTTGGTCAACCCCATGTAAGTTATGGGGCAGTAACATCACACTTTTCAAAACGTGTTTTTCAGCCCGAAATAAACACGTTTTTTCAGACAGCTGAATCTACTTGTAACAGCAAGGCTCAGAAGAGCCAACACACTCAGCCCTTAACCCCAGTGTACAGAAAGTGTCAAAACGTGTTTTTCAGCAGAAATAAACATGTTTCTGTAAGTTTGGTCAACCCCATGTAAGTTATGGGGCAGTAACATCATACTTTTCAAAACGTGTTTTTCAGCCCGAAATAAACGCGTTTTTTCAGACAACTGAATCTACTTGTAACAGCAAGGCTCAGAAGTGCCCACACACTCAACCCTTAACCCCAGTGTGCAGAAAGGGTCAAAACGTGTTTTTCAGCAGAAATAAACATGTTTCTGCAAGTTTGGTCAACCCCATGTAAGTTATGGGGCAGTAACATCACACTTTTCAAAACGTGTTTTTCAGCCCGAAATAAACACGTTTTTTCAGACAGCTGAATCTACTTGTAACAGCAAGGCTCAGAAGTGCCAACACACTCAGCCCTTAACCCCAGTGTGCAGAAAGGGTCAAAACGTGTTTTTCAGCAGAAATAAACATGTTTCTGCAAGTTTGGTCAACCCCATGTAAGTTATGGGGCAGTAACATCACACTTTTCAAAACGTGTTTTTCAGCCCGAAATAAACGCGTTTTTTCAGACAACTGAATCTACTTGTAACAGCAAGGCTCAGAAATGCCCACACACTCAACCCTTAACCCCAGTGTGCAGAAAGGGTCAAAACGTGTTTTTCAGCAGAAATAAACATGTTTCTGCAAGTTTGGTCAACCCCATGTAAGTTATGGGGCAGTAACATCACACTTTTCAAAACGTGTTTTTCAGCCCGAAATAAACACGTTTTTTCAGACAGCTGAATATACTTGTAACAGCAAGGCTCAGAAGTGCCAACACACTCAGCCCTTAACCCCAGTGTGCAGAAAGGGTCAAAACGTGTTTTTCAGCAGAAATAAACATGTTTCTGCAAGTTTGGTCAACCCCATGTAAGTTATGGGGCAGTAACATCACACTTTTCAAAACGTGTTTTTCAGCCCGAAATAAACGCGTTTTTCAGACAACTGAATCTCCTTGTAACAGCAAGGCTCAGAAGAGCCCACACACTCAGCCCTTAACCCCAGTGTACAGAAAGTGTCAAAACGTGTTTTTCAGCAGAAATAAACATGTTTCTGCAAGTTTGGTCAACCCCATGTAAGTTATGGGGCAGTAACATCACACTTTTCAAAACGTGTTTTTCAGCCCGAAATAAACACGTTTTTCAGACAGCTGAATCTACTTGTAACAGCAAGGCTCAGAAGAGCCAACACACTCAGCCCTTAACCCCAGTGTGCAGAAAGGGTCAAAACGTGTTTTTCAGCAGAAATAACATGTTTCTGCAAGTTTGGTCAACCCCATGTAAGTTATGGGGCAGTAACATCACACTTTTCAAAACGTGTTTTTCAGCCCGAAATAAACGCGTTTTTTCAGGCAAATGAATCTCCTTGTAACAGCAAGGCTCAGAAGAGCCCACACACTCAGCCCTTAACCCCAGTGTACAGAAAGTGTCAAAACGTGTTTTTCAGCAGAAATAAACATGTTTCTGCAAGTTTGGTCAACCCCATGTAAGTTATGGGGCAGTAACATCACACTTTTCAAAACGTGTTTTTCAGCCCGAAATAAACGCGTTTTTTCAGGCAAATGAATCTCCTTGTAACAGCAAGGCTCAGAAGAGCCCACACACTCAGCCCTTAACCCCAGTGTGCAGAAAGGGTCAAAACGTGTTTTTCAGCAGAAATAAACATGTTTCTGCAAGTTTGGTCAACCCCATGTAAGTTATGGGGCAGTAACATCACACTTTTCAAAACGTGTTTTTCAGCCCGAAATAAACGCGTTTTTTCAGGCAAATGAATCTCCTTGTAACAGCAAGGCTCAGAAGAGCCCACACACTCAGCCCTTAACCCCAGTGTACAGAAAGTGTCAAAACGTGTTTTTCAGCAGAAATAAACATGTTTCTGCAAGTTTGGTCAACCCCATGTAAGTTATGGGGCAGTAACATCACACTTTTCAAAACGTGTTTTTCAGCCCGAAATAAACGCGTTTTTTCAGACAACTGAATCTCCTTGTAACAGCAAGGCTCAGAAGAGCCCACACACTCAGCCCTTAACCCCAGTGTACAGAAAGTGTCAAAACGTGTTTTTCAGCAGAAATAAACATGTTTCTGCAAGTTTGGTCAACCCCATTTAAGTTATGGGGCAGTAACATCACACTTTTCAAAACGTGTTTTTCAGCCCGAAATAAACGCGTTTATTCAGGCAACTGAATCTCCTTGTAACAGCAAGGCTCAAAAGAGCCCACACACTCAGCCCTTAACCCCAGTGTGCAGAAATTGTCAAAACGTGTTTTTCAGCAGAAATAAACATGTTTCTGCAAGTTTGGTCAACCCCATGTAAGTTATGGGGCAGTAACATCACACTTTTCAAAACGTGTTTTTCAGCCCGAAATAAACACGTTTTTTCAGACAGCTGAATCTACTTGTAACAGCAAGGCTCAGAAGTGCCAACACACTCAGCCCTTAACCCCAGTGTGCAGAAAGGGTCAAAACGTGTTTTTCAGCAGAAATAAACATGTTTCTGCAAGTTTGGTCAACCCCATGTAAGTTATGGGGCAGTAACATCACACTTTTCAAAACGTGTTTTTCAGCCCGAAATAAACACGTTTTTTCAGACAGCTGAATCTACTTGTAACAGCAAGGCTCAGAAGTGCCAACACACTCAGCCCTTAACCCCAGTGTGCAGAAAGGGTCAAAACGTGTTTTTCAGCAGAAATAAACATGTTTCTGCAAGTTTGGTCAACCCCATGTAAGTTATGGGGCAGTAACATCACACTTTTCAAAACGTGTTTTTCAGCCCGAAATAAACACGTTTTTTCAGACAGCTGAATCTACTTGTAACAGCAAGGCTCAGAAGAGCCAACACACTCAGCCCTTAACCCCAGTGTGCAGAAAGGGTCAAAACGTGTTTTTCAGCAGAAATAAACATGTTTCTGCAAGTTTGGTCAACCCCATGTAAGTTATGGGGCAGTAACATCACACTTTTCAAAACGTGTTTTTCAGCCCGAAATAAACGCGTTTTTTTCAGGCAACTGAATCTCCTTGTAACAGCAAGGCTCAAAAGAGCCCACACACTCAGCCCTTAACCCCAGTGTGCAGAAATTGTCAAAACGTGTTTTTCAGCAGAAATAAACATGTTTCTGCAAGTTTGGTCAACCCCATGTAAGTTATGGGGCAGTAACATCACACTTTTCAAAACGTGTTTTTCAGCCCGAAATAAACACGTTTTTTCAGACAGCTGAATCTACTTGTAACAGCAAGGCTCAGAAGAGCCAACACACTCAGCCCTTAACCCCAGTGTACAGAAAGTGTCAAAACGTGTTTTTCAGCAGAAATAAACATGTTTCTGTAAGTTTGGTCAACCCCATGTAAGTTATGGGGCAGTAACATCATACTTTTCAAAACGTGTTTTTCAGCCCGAAATAAACGCGTTTTTTCAGACAACTGAATCTACTTGTAACAGCAAGGCTCAGAAGTGCCCACACACTCAACCCTTAACCCCAGTGTGCAGAAAGGGTCAAAACGTGTTTTTCAGCAGAAATAAACATGTTTCTGCAAGTTTGGTCAACCCCATGTAAGTTATGGGGCAGTAACATCACACTTTTCAAAACGTGTTTTTCAGCCCGAAATAAACACGTTTTTTCAGACAGCTGAATCTACTTGTAACAGCAAGGCTCAGAAGTGCCAACACACTCAGCCCTTAACCCCAGTGTGCAGAAAGGGTCAAAACGTGTTTTTCAGCAGAAATAAACATGTTTCTGCAAGTTTGGTCAACCCCATGTAAGTTATGGGGCAGTAACATCACACTTTTCAAAACGTGTTTTTCAGCCCGAAATAAACGCGTTTTTTCAGACAACTGAATCTACTTGTAACAGCAAGGCTCAGAAATGCCCACACACTCAACCCTTAACCCCAGTGTGCAGAAAGGGTCAAAACGTGTTTTTCAGCAGAAATAAACATGTTTCTGCAAGTTTGGTCAACCCCATGTAAGTTATGGGGCAGTAACATCACACTTTTCAAAACGTGTTTTTCAGCCCGAAATAAACACGTTTTTTCAGACAGCTGAATATACTTGTAACAGCAAGGCTCAGAAGTGCCAACACACTCAGCCCTTAACCCCAGTGTGCAGAAAGGGTCAAAACGTGTTTTTCAGCAGAAATAAACATGTTTCTGCAAGTTTGGTCAACCCCATGTAAGTTATGGGGCAGTAACATCACACTTTTCAAAACGTGTTTTTCAGCCCGAAATAAACGCGTTTTTTCAGACAACTGAATCTCCTTGTAACAGCAAGGCTCAGAAGAGCCCACACACTCAGCCCTTAACCCCAGTGTACAGAAAGTGTCAAAACGTGTTTTTCAGCAGAAATAAACATGTTTCTGCAAGTTTGGTCAACCCCATGTAAGTTATGGGGCAGTAACATCACACTTTTCAAAACGTGTTTTTCAGCCCGAAATAAACACGTTTTTTCAGACAGCTGAATCTACTTGTAACAGCAAGGCTCAGAAGAGCCAACACACTCAGCCCTTAACCCCAGTGTGCAGAAAGGGTCAAAACGTGTTTTTCAGCAGAAATAAACATGTTTCTGCAAGTTTGGTCAACCCCATGTAAGTTATGGGGCAGTAACATCACACTTTTCAAAACGTGTTTTTCAGCCCGAAATAAACGCGTTTTTTCAGGCAAATGAATCTCCTTGTAACAGCAAGGCTCAGAAGAGCCCACACACTCAGCCCTTAACCCCAGTGTACAGAAAGTGTCAAAACGTGTTTTTCAGCAGAAATAAACATGTTTCTGCAAGTTTGGTCAACCCCATGTAAGTTATGGGGCAGTAACATCACACTTTTCAAAACGTGTTTTTCAGCCCGAAATAAACGCGTTTTTTCAGGCAAATGAATCTCCTTGTAACAGCAAGGCTCAGAAGAGCCCACACACTCAGCCCTTAACCCCAGTGTGCAGAAAGGGTCAAAACGTGTTTTTCAGCAGAAATAAACATGTTTCTGCAAGTTTGGTCAACCCCATGTAAGTTATGGGGCAGTAACATCACACTTTTCAAAACGTGTTTTTCAGCCCGAAATAAACGCGTTTTTTCAGGCAAATGAATCTCCTTGTAACAGCAAGGCTCAGAAGAGCCCACACACTCAGCCCTTAACCCCAGTGTACAGAAAGTGTCAAAACGTGTTTTTCAGCAGAAATAAACATGTTTCTGCAAGTTTGGTCAACCCCATGTAAGTTATGGGGCAGTAACATCACACTTTTCAAAACGTGTTTTTCAGCCCGAAATAAACGCGTTTTTTCAGACAACTGAATCTCCTTGTAACAGCAAGGCTCAGAAGAGCCCACACACTCAGCCCTTAACCCCAGTGTACAGAAAGTGTCAAAACGTGTTTTTCAGCAGAAATAAACATGTTTCTGCAAGTTTGGTCAACCCCATTTAAGTTATGGGGCAGTAACATCACACTTTTCAAAACGTGTTTTTCAGCCCGAAATAAACGCGTTTATTCAGGCAACTGAATCTCCTTGTAACAGCAAGGCTCAAAAGAGCCCACACACTCAGCCCTTAACCCCAGTGTGCAGAAATTGTCAAAACGTGTTTTTCAGCAGAAATAAACATGTTTCTGCAAGTTTGGTCAACCCCATGTAAGTTATGGGGCAGTAACATCACACTTTTCAAAACGTGTTTTTCAGCCCGAAATAAACACGTTTTTTCAGACAGCTGAATCTACTTGTAACAGCAAGGCTCAGAAGTGCCAACACACTCAGCCCTTAACCCCAGTGTGCAGAAAGGGTCAAAACGTGTTTTTCAGCAGAAATAAACATGTTTCTGCAAGTTTGGTCAACCCCATGTAAGTTATGGGGCAGTAACATCACACTTTTCAAAACGTGTTTTTCAGCCCGAAATAAACACGTTTTTTCAGACAGCTGAATCTACTTGTAACAGCAAGGCTCAGAAGTGCCAACACACTCAGCCCTTAACCCCAGTGTGCAGAAAGGGTCAAAACGTGTTTTTCAGCAGAAATAAACATGTTTCTGCAAGTTTGGTCAACCCCATGTAAGTTATGGGGCAGTAACATCACACTTTTCAAAACGTGTTTTTCAGCCCGAAATAAACACGTTTTTTCAGACAGCTGAATCTACTTGTAACAGCAAGGCTCAGAAGAGCCAACACACTCAGCCCTTAACCCCAGTGTGCAGAAAGGGTCAAAACGTGTTTTTCAGCAGAAATAAACATGTTTCTGCAAGTTTGGTCAACCCCATGTAAGTTATGGGGCAGTAACATCACACTTTTCAAAACGTGTTTTTCAGCCCGAAATAAACGCGTTTTTTTCAGGCAACTGAATCTCCTTGTAACAGCAAGGCTCAAAAGAGCCCACACACTCAGCCCTTAACCCCAGTGTGCAGAAATTGTCAAAACGTGTTTTTCAGCAGAAATAAACATGTTTCTGCAAGTTTGGTCAACCCCATGTAAGTTATGGGGCAGTAACATCACACTTTTCAAAACGTGTTTTTCAGCCCGAAATAAACACGTTTTTTCAGACAGCTGAATCTACTTGTAACAGCAAGGCTCAGAAGAGCCAACACACTCAGCCCTTAACCCCAGTGTACAGAAAGTGTCAAAACGTGTTTTTCAGCAGAAATAAACATGTTTCTGTAAGTTTGGTCAACCCCATGTAAGTTATGGGGCAGTAACATCATACTTTTCAAAACGTGTTTTTCAGCCCGAAATAAACGCGTTTTTTCAGACAACTGAATCTACTTGTAACAGCAAGGCTCAGAAGTGCCCACACACTCAACCCTTAACCCCAGTGTGCAGAAAGGGTCAAAACGTGTTTTTCAGCAGAAATAAACATGTTTCTGCAAGTTTGGTCAACCCCATGTAAGTTATGGGGCAGTAACATCACACTTTTCAAAACGTGTTTTTCAGCCCGAAATAAACACGTTTTTTCAGACAGCTGAATCTACTTGTAACAGCAAGGCTCAGAAGTGCCAACACACTCAGCCCTTAACCCCAGTGTGCAGAAAGGGTCAAAACGTGTTTTTCAGCAGAAATAAACATGTTTCTGCAAGTTTGGTCAACCCCATGTAAGTTATGGGGCAGTAACATCACACTTTTCAAAACGTGTTTTTCAGCCCGAAATAAACGCGTTTTTTCAGACAACTGAATCTACTTGTAACAGCAAGGCTCAGAAATGCCCACACACTCAACCCTTAACCCCAGTGTGCAGAAAGGGTCAAAACGTGTTTTTCAGCAGAAATAAACATGTTTCTGCAAGTTTGGTCAACCCCATGTAAGTTATGGGGCAGTAACATCACACTTTTCAAAACGTGTTTTTCAGCCCGAAATAAACACGTTTTTTCAGACAGCTGAATATACTTGTAACAGCAAGGCTCAGAAGTGCCAACACACTCAGCCCTTAACCCCAGTGTGCAGAAAGGGTCAAAACGTGTTTTTCAGCAGAAATAAACATGTTTCTGCAAGTTTGGTCAACCCCATGTAAGTTATGGGGCAGTAACATCACACTTTTCAAAACGTGTTTTTCAGCCCGAAATAAACGCGTTTTTTCAGACAACTGAATCTCCTTGTAACAGCAAGGCTCAGAAGAGCCCACACACTCAGCCCTTAACCCCAGTGTACAGAAAGTGTCAAAACGTGTTTTTCAGCAGAAATAAACATGTTTCTGCAAGTTTGGTCAACCCCATGTAAGTTATGGGGCAGTAACATCACACTTTTCAAAACGTGTTTTTCAGCCCGAAATAAACACGTTTTTTCAGACAGCTGAATCTACTTGTAACAGCAAGGCTCAGAAGAGCCAACACACTCAGCCCTTAACCCCAGTGTGCAGAAAGGGTCAAAACGTGTTTTTCAGCAGAAATAAACATGTTTCTGCAAGTTTGGTCAACCCCATGTAAGTTATGGGGCAGTAACATCACACTTTTCAAAACGTGTTTTTCAGCCCGAAATAAACGCGTTTTTTCAGGCAAATGAATCTCCTTGTAACAGCAAGGCTCAGAAGAGCCCACACACTCAGCCCTTAACCCCAGTGTACAGAAAGTGTCAAAACGTGTTTTTCAGCAGAAATAAACATGTTTCTGCAAGTTTGGTCAACCCCATGTAAGTTATGGGGCAGTAACATCACACTTTTCAAAACGTGTTTTTCAGCCCGAAATAAACGCGTTTTTTCAGGCAAATGAATCTCCTTGTAACAGCAAGGCTCAGAAGAGCCCACACACTCAGCCCTTAACCCCAGTGTGCAGAAAGGGTCAAAACGTGTTTTTCAGCAGAAATAAACATGTTTCTGCAAGTTTGGTCAACCCCATGTAAGTTATGGGGCAGTAACATCACACTTTTCAAAACGTGTTTTTCAGCCCGAAATAAACGCGTTTTTTCAGGCAAATGAATCTCCTTGTAACAGCAAGGCTCAGAAGAGCCCACACACTCAGCCCTTAACCCCAGTGTACAGAAAGTGTCAAAACGTGTTTTTCAGCAGAAATAAACATGTTTCTGCAAGTTTGGTCAACCCCATGTAAGTTATGGGGCAGTAACATCACACTTTTCAAAACGTGTTTTTCAGCCCGAAATAAACGCGTTTTTTCAGACAACTGAATCTCCTTGTAACAGCAAGGCTCAGAAGAGCCCACACACTCAGCCCTTAACCCCAGTGTACAGAAAGTGTCAAAACGTGTTTTTCAGCAGAAATAAACATGTTTCTGCAAGTTTGGTCAACCCCATTTAAGTTATGGGGCAGTAACATCACACTTTTCAAAACGTGTTTTTCAGCCCGAAATAAACGCGTTTATTCAGGCAACTGAATCTCCTTGTAACAGTAAGGCTCAAAAGAGCCCACACACTCAGCCCTTAACCCCAGTGTGCAGAAATTGTCAAAACGTGTTTTTCAGCAGAAATAAACATGTTTCTGCAAGTTTGGTCAACCCCATGTAAGTTATGGGGCAGTAACATCACACTTTTCAAAACGTGTTTTTCAGCCCGAAATAAACACGTTTTTTCAGACAGCTGAATCTACTTGTAACAGCAAGGCTCAGAAGTGCCAACACACTCAGCCCTTAACCCCAGTGTGCAGAAAGGGTCAAAACGTGTTTTTCAGCAGAAATAAACATGTTTCTGCAAGTTTGGTCAACCCCATGTAAGTTATGGGGCAGTAACATCACACTTTTCAAAACGTGTTTTTCAGCCCGAAATAAACACGTTTTTTCAGACAGCTGAATCTACTTGTAACAGCAAGGCTCAGAAGTGCCAACACACTCAGCCCTTAACCCCAGTGTGCAGAAAGGGTCAAAACGTGTTTTTCAGCAGAAATAAACATGTTTCTGCAAGTTTGGTCAACCCCATGTAAGTTATGGGGCAGTAACATCACACTTTTCAAAACGTGTTTTTCAGCCCGAAATAAACACGTTTTTTCAGACAGCTGAATCTACTTGTAACAGCAAGGCTCAGAAGAGCCAACACACTCAGCCCTTAACCCCAGTGTGCAGAAAGGGTCAAAACGTGTTTTTCAGCAGAAATAAACATGTTTCTGCAAGTTTGGTCAACCCCATGTAAGTTATGGGGCAGTAACATCACACTTTTCAAAACGTGTTTTTCAGCCCGAAATAAACGCGTTTTTTTCAGGCAACTGAATCTCCTTGTAACAGCAAGGCTCAAAAGAGCCCACACACTCAGCCCTTAACCCCAGTGTGCAGAAATTGTCAAAACGTGTTTTTCAGCAGAAATAAACATGTTTCTGCAAGTTTGGTCAACCCCATGTAAGTTATGGGGCAGTAACATCACACTTTTCAAAACGTGTTTTTCAGCCCGAAATAAACACGTTTTTTCAGACAGCTGAATCTACTTGTAACAGCAAGGCTCAGAAGAGCCAACACACTCAGCCCTTAACCCCAGTGTACAGAAAGTGTCAAAACGTGTTTTTCAGCAGAAATAAACATGTTTCTGTAAGTTTGGTCAACCCCATGTAAGTTATGGGGCAGTAACATCATACTTTTCAAAACGTGTTTTTCAGCCCGAAATAAACGCGTTTTTTCAGACAACTGAATCTACTTGTAACAGCAAGGCTCAGAAGTGCCCACACACTCAACCCTTAACCCCAGTGTGCAGAAAGGGTCAAAACGTGTTTTTCAGCAGAAATAAACATGTTTCTGCAAGTTTGGTCAACCCCATGTAAGTTATGGGGCAGTAACATCACACTTTTCAAAACGTGTTTTTCAGCCCGAAATAAACACGTTTTTTCAGACAGCTGAATCTACTTGTAACAGCAAGGCTCAGAAGTGCCAACACACTCAGCCCTTAACCCCAGTGTGCAGAAAGGGTCAAAACGTGTTTTTCAGCAGAAATAAACATGTTTCTGCAAGTTTGGTCAACCCCATGTAAGTTATGGGGCAGTAACATCACACTTTTCAAAACGTGTTTTTCAGCCCGAAATAAACGCGTTTTTTCAGACAACTGAATCTACTTGTAACAGCAAGGCTCAGAAATGCCCACACACTCAACCCTTAACCCCAGTGTGCAGAAAGGGTCAAAACGTGTTTTTCAGCAGAAATAAACATGTTTCTGCAAGTTTGGTCAACCCCATGTAAGTTATGGGGCAGTAACATCACACTTTTCAAAACGTGTTTTTCAGCCCGAAATAAACACGTTTTTTCAGACAGCTGAATATACTTGTAACAGCAAGGCTCAGAAGTGCCAACACACTCAGCCCTTAACCCCAGTGTGCAGAAAGGGTCAAAACGTGTTTTTCAGCAGAAATAAACATGTTTCTGCAAGTTTGGTCAACCCCATGTAAGTTATGGGGCAGTAACATCACACTTTTCAAAACGTGTTTTTCAGCCCGAAATAAACGCGTTTTTTCAGACAACTGAATCTCCTTGTAACAGCAAGGCTCAGAAGAGCCCACACACTCAGCCCTTAACCCCAGTGTACAGAAAGTGTCAAAACGTGTTTTTCAGCAGAAATAAACATGTTTCTGCAAGTTTGGTCAACCCCATGTAAGTTATGGGGCAGTAACATCACACTTTTCAAAACGTGTTTTTCAGCCCGAAATAAACACGTTTTTTCAGACAGCTGAATCTACTTGTAACAGCAAGGCTCAGAAGAGCCAACACACTCAGCCCTTAACCCCAGTGTGCAGAAAGGGTCAAAACGTGTTTTTCAGCAGAAATAAACATGTTTCTGCAAGTTTGGTCAACCCCATGTAAGTTATGGGGCAGTAACATCACACTTTTCAAAACGTGTTTTTCAGCCCGAAATAAACGCGTTTTTTCAGGCAAATGAATCTCCTTGTAACAGCAAGGCTCAGAAGAGCCCACACACTCAGCCCTTAACCCCAGTGTACAGAAAGTGTCAAAACGTGTTTTTCAGCAGAAATAAACATGTTTCTGCAAGTTTGGTCAACCCCATGTAAGTTATGGGGCAGTAACATCACACTTTTCAAAACGTGTTTTTCAGCCCGAAATAAACGCGTTTTTTCAGGCAAATGAATCTCCTTGTAACAGCAAGGCTCAGAAGAGCCCACACACTCAGCCCTTAACCCCAGTGTGCAGAAAGGGTCAAAACGTGTTTTTCAGCAGAAATAAACATGTTTCTGCAAGTTTGGTCAACCCCATGTAAGTTATGGGGCAGTAACATCACACTTTTCAAAACGTGTTTTTCAGCCCGAAATAAACGCGTTTTTTCAGGCAAATGAATCTCCTTGTAACAGCAAGGCTCAGAAGAGCCCACACACTCAGCCCTTAACCCCAGTGTACAGAAAGTGTCAAAACGTGTTTTTCAGCAGAAATAAACATGTTTCTGCAAGTTTGGTCAACCCCATGTAAGTTATGGGGCAGTAACATCACACTTTTCAAAACGTGTTTTTCAGCCCGAAATAAACGCGTTTTTTCAGACAACTGAATCTCCTTGTAACAGCAAGGCTCAGAAGAGCCCACACACTCAGCCCTTAACCCCAGTGTACAGAAAGTGTCAAAACGTGTTTTTCAGCAGAAATAAACATGTTTCTGCAAGTTTGGTCAACCCCATTTAAGTTATGGGGCAGTAACATCACACTTTTCAAAACGTGTTTTTCAGCCCGAAATAAACGCGTTTATTCAGGCAACTGAATCTCCTTGTAACAGCAAGGCTCAAAAGAGCCCACACACTCAGCCCTTAACCCCAGTGTGCAGAAATTGTCAAAACGTGTTTTTCAGCAGAAATAAACATGTTTCTGCAAGTTTGGTCAACCCCATGTAAGTTATGGGGCAGTAACATCACACTTTTCAAAACGTGTTTTTCAGCCCGAAATAAACACGTTTTTTCAGACAGCTGAATCTACTTGTAACAGCAAGGCTCAGAAGTGCCAACACACTCAGCCCTTAACCCCAGTGTGCAGAAAGGGTCAAAACGTGTTTTTCAGCAGAAATAAACATGTTTCTGCAAGTTTGGTCAACCCCATGTAAGTTATGGGGCAGTAACATCACACTTTTCAAAACGTGTTTTTCAGCCCGAAATAAACACGTTTTTTCAGACAGCTGAATCTACTTGTAACAGCAAGGCTCAGAAGTGCCAACACACTCAGTCCTTAACCCCAGTGTGCAGAAAGGGTCAAAACGTGTTTTTCAGCAGAAATAAACATGTTTCTGCAAGTTTGGTCAACCCCATGTAAGTTATGGGGCAGTAACATCACACTTTTCAAAACGTGTTTTTCAGCCCGAAATAAACACGTTTTTTCAGACAGCTGAATCTACTTGTAACAGCAAGGCTCAGAAGAGCCAACACACTCAGCCCTTAACCCCAGTGTGCAGAAAGGGTCAAAACGTGTTTTTCAGCAGAAATAAACATGTTTCTGCAAGTTTGGTCAACCCCATGTAAGTTATGGGGCAGTAACATCACACTTTTCAAAACGTGTTTTTCAGCCCGAAATAAACGCGTTTTTTTCAGGCAACTGAATCTCCTTGTAACAGCAAGGCTCAAAAGAGCCCACACACTCAGCCCTTAACCCCAGTGTGCAGAAATTGTCAAAACGTGTTTTTCAGCAGAAATAAACATGTTTCTGCAAGTTTGGTCAACCCCATGTAAGTTATGGGGCAGTAACATCACACTTTTCAAAACGTGTTTTTCAGCCCGAAATAAACACGTTTTTTCAGACAGCTGAATCTACTTGTAACAGCAAGGCTCAGAAGTGCCAACACACTCAGCCCTTAACCCCAGTGTGCAGAAAGGGTCAAAACGTGTTTTTCAGCAGAAATAAACATGTTTCTGCAAGTTTGGTCAACCCCATGTAAGTTATGGGGCAGTAACATCACACTTTTCAAAACGTGTTTTTCAGCCCGAAATAAACGCGTTTTTTCAGACAACTGAATCTACTTGTAACAGCAAGGCTCAGAAATGCCCACACACTCAACCCTTAACCCCAGTGTGCAGAAAGGGTCAAAACGTGTTTTTCAGCAGAAATAAACATGTTTCTGCAAGTTTGGTCAACCCCATGTAAGTTATGGGGCAGTAACATCACACTTTTCAAAACGTGTTTTTCAGCCCGAAATAAACACGTTTTTTCAGACAGCTGAATATACTTGTAACAGCAAGGCTCAGAAGTGCCAACACACTCAGCCCTTAACCCCAGTGTGCAGAAAGGGTCAAAACGTGTTTTTCAGCAGAAATAAACATGTTTCTGCAAGTTTGGTCAACCCCATGTAAGTTATGGGGCAGTAACATCACACTTTTCAAAACGTGTTTTTCAGCCCGAAATAAACGCGTTTTTTCAGACAACTGAATCTCCTTGTAACAGCAAGGCTCAGAAGAGCCCACACACTCAGCCCTTAACCCCAGTGTACAGAAAGTGTCAAAACGTGTTTTTCAGCAGAAATAAACATGTTTCTGCAAGTTTGGTCAACCCCATGTAAGTTATGGGGCAGTAACATCACACTTTTCAAAACGTGTTTTTCAGCCCGAAATAAACACGTTTTTTCAGACAGCTGAATCTACTTGTAACAGCAAGGCTCAGAAGAGCCAACACACTCAGCCCTTAACCCCAGTGTGCAGAAAGGGTCAAAACGTGTTTTTCAGCAGAAATAAACATGTTTCTGCAAGTTTGGTCAACCCCATGTAAGTTATGGGGCAGTAACATCACACTTTTCAAAACGTGTTTTTCAGCCCGAAATAAACGCGTTTTTTCAGGCAAATGAATCTCCTTGTAACAGCAAGGCTCAGAAGAGCCCACACACTCAGCCCTTAACCCCAGTGTACAGAAAGTGTCAAAACGTGTTTTTCAGCAGAAATAAACATGTTTCTGCAAGTTTGGTCAACCCCATGTAAGTTATGGGGCAGTAACATCACACTTTTCAAAACGTGTTTTTCAGCCCGAAATAAACGCGTTTTTTCAGGCAAATGAATCTCCTTGTAACAGCAAGGCTCAGAAGAGCCCACACACTCAGCCCTTAACCCCAGTGTGCAGAAAGGGTCAAAACGTGTTTTTCAGCAGAAATAAACATGTTTCTGCAAGTTTGGTCAACCCCATGTAAGTTATGGGGCAGTAACATCACACTTTTCAAAACGTGTTTTTCAGCCCGAAATAAACGCGTTTTTTCAGGCAAATGAATCTCCTTGTAACAGCAAGGCTCAGAAGAGCCCACACACTCAGCCCTTAACCCCAGTGTACAGAAAGTGTCAAAACGTGTTTTTCAGCAGAAATAAACATGTTTCTGCAAGTTTGGTCAACCCCATGTAAGTTATGGGGCAGTAACATCACACTTTTCAAAACGTGTTTTTCAGCCCGAAATAAACGCGTTTTTTCAGACAACTGAATCTCCTTGTAACAGCAAGGCTCAGAAGAGCCCACACACTCAGCCCTTAACCCCAGTGTACAGAAAGTGTCAAAACGTGTTTTTCAGCAGAAATAAACATGTTTCTGCAAGTTTGGTCAACCCCATTTAAGTTATGGGGCAGTAACATCACACTTTTCAAAACGTGTTTTTCAGCCCGAAATAAACGCGTTTATTCAGGCAACTGAATCTCCTTGTAACAGCAAGGCTCAAAAGAGCCCACACACTCAGCCCTTAACCCCAGTGTGCAGAAATTGTCAAAACGTGTTTTTCAGCAGAAATAAACATGTTTCTGCAAGTTTGGTCAACCCCATGTAAGTTATGGGGCAGTAACATCACACTTTTCAAAACGTGTTTTTCAGCCCGAAATAAACACGTTTTTTCAGACAGCTGAATCTACTTGTAACAGCAAGGCTCAGAAGTGCCAACACACTCAGCCCTTAACCCCAGTGTGCAGAAAGGGTCAAAACGTGTTTTTCAGCAGAAATAAACATGTTTCTGCAAGTTTGGTCAACCCCATGTAAGTTATGGGGCAGTAACATCACACTTTTCAAAACGTGTTTTTCAGCCCGAAATAAACACGTTTTTTCAGACAGCTGAATCTACTTGTAACAGCAAGGCTCAGAAGTGCCAACACACTCAGCCCTTAACCCCAGTGTGCAGAAAGGGTCAAAACGTGTTTTTCAGCAGAAATAAACATGTTTCTGCAAGTTTGGTCAACCCCATGTAAGTTATGGGGCAGTAACATCACACTTTTCAAAACGTGTTTTTCAGCCCGAAATAAACACGTTTTTTCAGACAGCTGAATCTACTTGTAACAGCAAGGCTCAGAAGAGCCAACACACTCAGCCCTTAACCCCAGTGTGCAGAAAGGGTCAAAACGTGTTTTTCAGCAGAAATAAACATGTTTCTGCAAGTTTGGTCAACCCCATGTAAGTTATGGGGCAGTAACATCACACTTTTCAAAACGTGTTTTTCAGCCCGAAATAAACGCGTTTTTTTCAGGCAACTGAATCTCCTTGTAACAGCAAGGCTCAAAAGAGCCCACACACTCAGCCCTTAACCCCAGTGTGCAGAAATTGTCAAAACGTGTTTTTCAGCAGAAATAAACATGTTTCTGCAAGTTTGGTCAACCCCATGTAAGTTATGGGGCAGTAACATCACACTTTTCAAAACGTGTTTTTCAGCCCGAAATAAACACGTTTTTTCAGACAGCTGAATCTACTTGTAACAGCAAGGCTCAGAAGAGCCAACACACTCAGCCCTTAACCCCAGTGTACAGAAAGTGTCAAAACGTGTTTTTCAGCAGAAATAAACATGTTTCTGTAAGTTTGGTCAACCCCATGTAAGTTATGGGGCAGTAACATCATACTTTTCAAAACGTGTTTTTCAGCCCGAAATAAACGCGTTTTTTCAGACAACTGAATCTACTTGTAACAGCAAGGCTCAGAAGTGCCCACACACTCAACCCTTAACCCCAGTGTGCAGAAAGGGTCAAAACGTGTTTTTCAGCAGAAATAAACATGTTTCTGCAAGTTTGGTCAACCCCATGTAAGTTATGGGGCAGTAACATCACACTTTTCAAAACGTGTTTTTCAGCCCGAAATAAACACGTTTTTTCAGACAGCTGAATCTACTTGTAACAGCAAGGCTCAGAAGTGCCAACACACTCAGCCCTTAACCCCAGTGTGCAGAAAGGGTCAAAACGTGTTTTTCAGCAGAAATAAACATGTTTCTGCAAGTTTGGTCAACCCCATGTAAGTTATGGGGCAGTAACATCACACTTTTCAAAACGTGTTTTTCAGCCCGAAATAAACGCGTTTTTTCAGACAACTGAATCTACTTGTAACAGCAAGGCTCAGAAATGCCCACACACTCAACCCTTAACCCCAGTGTGCAGAAAGGGTCAAAACGTGTTTTTCAGCAGAAATAAACATGTTTCTGCAAGTTTGGTCAACCCCATGTAAGTTATGGGGCAGTAACATCACACTTTTCAAAACGTGTTTTTCAGCCCGAAATAAACACGTTTTTTCAGACAGCTGAATATACTTGTAACAGCAAGGCTCAGAAGTGCCAACACACTCAGCCCTTAACCCCAGTGTGCAGAAAGGGTCAAAACGTGTTTTTCAGCAGAAATAAACATGTTTCTGCAAGTTTGGTCAACCCCATGTAAGTTATGGGGCAGTAACATCACACTTTTCAAAACGTGTTTTTCAGCCCGAAATAAACGCGTTTTTTCAGACAACTGAATCTCCTTGTAACAGCAAGGCTCAGAAGAGCCCACACACTCAGCCCTTAACCCCAGTGTACAGAAAGTGTCAAAACGTGTTTTTCAGCAGAAATAAACATGTTTCTGCAAGTTTGGTCAACCCCATGTAAGTTATGGGGCAGTAACATCACACTTTTCAAAACGTGTTTTTCAGCCCGAAATAAACACGTTTTTTCAGACAGCTGAATCTACTTGTAACAGCAAGGCTCAGAAGAGCCAACACACTCAGCCCTTAACCCCAGTGTGCAGAAAGGGTCAAAACGTGTTTTTCAGCAGAAATAAACATGTTTCTGCAAGTTTGGTCAACCCCATGTAAGTTATGGGGCAGTAACATCACACTTTTCAAAACGTGTTTTTCAGCCCGAAATAAACGCGTTTTTTCAGGCAAATGAATCTCCTTGTAACAGCAAGGCTCAGAAGAGCCCACACACTCAGCCCTTAACCCCAGTGTACAGAAAGTGTCAAAACGTGTTTTTCAGCAGAAATAAACATGTTTCTGCAAGTTTGGTCAACCCCATGTAAGTTATGGGGCAGTAACATCACACTTTTCAAAACGTGTTTTTCAGCCCGAAATAAACGCGTTTTTTCAGGCAAATGAATCTCCTTGTAACAGCAAGGCTCAGAAGAGCCCACACACTCAGCCCTTAACCCCAGTGTGCAGAAAGGGTCAAAACGTGTTTTTCAGCAGAAATAAACATGTTTCTGCAAGTTTGGTCAACCCCATGTAAGTTATGGGGCAGTAACATCACACTTTTCAAAACGTGTTTTTCAGCCCGAAATAAACGCGTTTTTTCAGGCAAATGAATCTCCTTGTAACAGCAAGGCTCAGAAGAGCCCACACACTCAGCCCTTAACCCCAGTGTACAGAAAGTGTCAAAACGTGTTTTTCAGCAGAAATAAACATGTTTCTGCAAGTTTGGTCAACCCCATGTAAGTTATGGGGCAGTAACATCACACTTTTCAAAACGTGTTTTTCAGCCCGAAATAAACGCGTTTTTTCAGACAACTGAATCTCCTTGTAACAGCAAGGCTCAGAAGAGCCCACACACTCAGCCCTTAACCCCAGTGTACAGAAAGTGTCAAAACGTGTTTTTCAGCAGAAATAAACATGTTTCTGCAAGTTTGGTCAACCCCATTTAAGTTATGGGGCAGTAACATCACACTTTTCAAAACGTGTTTTTCAGCCCGAAATAAACGCGTTTATTCAGGCAACTGAATCTCCTTGTAACAGCAAGGCTCAAAAGAGCCCACACACTCAGCCCTTAACCCCAGTGTGCAGAAATTGTCAAAACGTGTTTTTCAGCAGAAATAAACATGTTTCTGCAAGTTTGGTCAACCCCATGTAAGTTATGGGGCAGTAACATCACACTTTTCAAAACGTGTTTTTCAGCCCGAAATAAACACGTTTTTTCAGACAGCTGAATCTACTTGTAACAGCAAGGCTCAGAAGTGCCAACACACTCAGCCCTTAACCCCAGTGTGCAGAAAGGGTCAAAACGTGTTTTTCAGCAGAAATAAACATGTTTCTGCAAGTTTGGTCAACCCCATGTAAGTTATGGGGCAGTAACATCACACTTTTCAAAACGTGTTTTTCAGCCCGAAATAAACACGTTTTTTCAGACAGCTGAATCTACTTGTAACAGCAAGGCTCAGAAGTGCCAACACACTCAGCCCTTAACCCCAGTGTGCAGAAAGGGTCAAAACGTGTTTTTCAGCAGAAATAAACATGTTTCTGCAAGTTTGGTCAACCCCATGTAAGTTATGGGGCAGTAACATCACACTTTTCAAAACGTGTTTTTCAGCCCGAAATAAACACGTTTTTTCAGACAGCTGAATCTACTTGTAACAGCAAGGCTCAGAAGAGCCAACACACTCAGCCCTTAACCCCAGTGTGCAGAAAGGGTCAAAACGTGTTTTTCAGCAGAAATAAACATGTTTCTGCAAGTTTGGTCAACCCCATGTAAGTTATGGGGCAGTAACATCACACTTTTCAAAACGTGTTTTTCAGCCCGAAATAAACGCGTTTTTTTCAGGCAACTGAATCTCCTTGTAACAGCAAGGCTCAAAAGAGCCCACACACTCAGCCCTTAACCCCAGTGTGCAGAAATTGTCAAAACGTGTTTTTCAGCAGAAATAAACATGTTTCTGCAAGTTTGGTCAACCCCATGTAAGTTATGGGGCAGTAACATCACACTTTTCAAAACGTGTTTTTCAGCCCGAAATAAACACGTTTTTTCAGACAGCTGAATCTACTTGTAACAGCAAGGCTCAGAAGAGCCAACACACTCAGCCCTTAACCCCAGTGTACAGAAAGTGTCAAAACGTGTTTTTCAGCAGAAATAAACATGTTTCTGTAAGTTTGGTCAACCCCATGTAAGTTATGGGGCAGTAACATCATACTTTTCAAAACGTGTTTTTCAGCCCGAAATAAACGCGTTTTTTCAGACAACTGAATCTACTTGTAACAGCAAGGCTCAGAAGTGCCCACACACTCAACCCTTAACCCCAGTGTGCAGAAAGGGTCAAAACGTGTTTTTCAGCAGAAATAAACATGTTTCTGCAAGTTTGGTCAACCCCATGTAAGTTATGGGGCAGTAACATCACACTTTTCAAAACGTGTTTTTCAGCCCGAAATAAACACGTTTTTTCAGACAGCTGAATCTACTTGTAACAGCAAGGCTCAGAAGTGCCAACACACTCAGCCCTTAACCCCAGTGTGCAGAAAGGGTCAAAACGTGTTTTTCAGCAGAAATAAACATGTTTCTGCAAGTTTGGTCAACCCCATGTAAGTTATGGGGCAGTAACATCACACTTTTCAAAACGTGTTTTTCAGCCCGAAATAAACGCGTTTTTTCAGACAACTGAATCTACTTGTAACAGCAAGGCTCAGAAATGCCCACACACTCAACCCTTAACCCCAGTGTGCAGAAAGGGTCAAAACGTGTTTTTCAGCAGAAATAAACATGTTTCTGCAAGTTTGGTCAACCCCATGTAAGTTATGGGGCAGTAACATCACACTTTTCAAAACGTGTTTTTCAGCCCGAAATAAACACGTTTTTTCAGACAGCTGAATATACTTGTAACAGCAAGGCTCAGAAGTGCCAACACACTCAGCCCTTAACCCCAGTGTGCAGAAAGGGTCAAAACGTGTTTTTCAGCAGAAATAAACATGTTTCTGCAAGTTTGGTCAACCCCATGTAAGTTATGGGGCAGTAACATCACACTTTTCAAAACGTGTTTTTCAGCCCGAAATAAACGCGTTTTTTCAGACAACTGAATCTCCTTGTAACAGCAAGGCTCAGAAGAGCCCACACACTCAGCCCTTAACCCCAGTGTACAGAAAGTGTCAAAACGTGTTTTTCAGCAGAAATAAACATGTTTCTGCAAGTTTGGTCAACCCCATGTAAGTTATGGGGCAGTAACATCACACTTTTCAAAACGTGTTTTTCAGCCCGAAATAAACACGTTTTTTCAGACAGCTGAATCTACTTGTAACAGCAAGGCTCAGAAGAGCCAACACACTCAGCCCTTAACCCCAGTGTGCAGAAAGGGTCAAAACGTGTTTTTCAGCAGAAATAAACATGTTTCTGCAAGTTTGGTCAACCCCATGTAAGTTATGGGGCAGTAACATCACACTTTTCAAAACGTGTTTTTCAGCCCGAAATAAACGCGTTTTTTCAGGCAAATGAATCTCCTTGTAACAGCAAGGCTCAGAAGAGCCCACACACTCAGCCCTTAACCCCAGTGTACAGAAAGTGTCAAAACGTGTTTTTCAGCAGAAATAAACATGTTTCTGCAAGTTTGGTCAACCCCATGTAAGTTATGGGGCAGTAACATCACACTTTTCAAAACGTGTTTTTCAGCCCGAAATAAACGCGTTTTTTCAGGCAAATGAATCTCCTTGTAACAGCAAGGCTCAGAAGAGCCCACACACTCAGCCCTTAACCCCAGTGTGCAGAAAGGGTCAAAACGTGTTTTTCAGCAGAAATAAACATGTTTCTGCAAGTTTGGTCAACCCCATGTAAGTTATGGGGCAGTAACATCACACTTTTCAAAACGTGTTTTTCAGCCCGAAATAAACGCGTTTTTTCAGGCAAATGAATCTCCTTGTAACAGCAAGGCTCAGAAGAGCCCACACACTCAGCCCTTAACCCCAGTGTACAGAAAGTGTCAAAACGTGTTTTTCAGCAGAAATAAACATGTTTCTGCAAGTTTGGTCAACCCCATGTAAGTTATGGGGCAGTAACATCACACTTTTCAAAACGTGTTTTTCAGCCCGAAATAAACGCGTTTTTTCAGACAACTGAATCTCCTTGTAACAGCAAGGCTCAGAAGAGCCCACACACTCAGCCCTTAACCCCAGTGTACAGAAAGTGTCAAAACGTGTTTTTCAGCAGAAATAAACATGTTTCTGCAAGTTTGGTCAACCCCATGTAAGTTATGGGGCAGTAACATCACACTTTTCAAAACGTGTTTTTCAGCCCGAAATAAACGCGTTTTTTCAGGCAACTGAATCTCCTTGTAACAGCAAGGCTCAGAAGAGCCCACACACTCAGCCCTTAACCCCAGTGTACAGAAAGTGTCAAAACGTGTTTTTCAGCAGAAATAAACATGTTTCTGCAAGTTTGGTCAACCCCATGTAAGTTATGGGGCAGTAACATCACACTTTTCAAAACGTGTTTTTCAGCCCGAAATAAACACGTTTTTTCAGACAGCTGAATCTATTTGTAACAGCAAGGCTCAGAAGTGCCAACACACTCAGCCCTTAACCCCAGTGTGCAGAAAGGGTCAAAACGTGTTTTTCAGCAGAAATAAACATGTTTCTGCAAGTTTGGTCAACCCCATGTAAGTTATGGGGCAGTAACATCACAGTTGTCAAAACGTGTTTTTCAGCCCGAAATAAACGCGTTTTTTCAGACAACTGAATCTACTTGTAACAGCAATGCTCAGAAGTGCCCACACACTCAACCCTTAACCCCAGTGTGCAGAAAGGGTCAAAACGTGTTTTTCAGCAGAAATAAACATGTTTCTGCAAGTTTGGTCAACCCCATGTAAGTTATGGGGCAGTAAAATCACACTTTTCAAAACGTGTTTTTCAGCCCGAAATAAACGCGTTTTTTCAGGCAACTGAATCTCCTTGTAACAGCAAGGCTCAAAAGAGCCCACACACTCAGCCCTTAACCCCAGTGTGCAGAAATTGTCAAAACGTGTTTTTCAGCAGAAATAAACATGTTTCTGCAAGTTTGGTCAACCCCATTTAAGTTATGGGGCAGTAACATCACACTTTTCAAAACGTGTTTTTCAGCCCGAAATAAACGCGTTTATTCAGGCAACTGAATCTCCTTGTAACAGCAAGGCTCAAAAGAGCCCACACACTCAGCCCTTAACCCCAGTGTGCAGAAATTGTCAAAACGTGTTTTTCAGCAGAAATAAACATGTTTCTGCAAGTTTGGTCAACCCCATGTAAGTTATGGGGCAGTAACATCACACTTTTCAAAACGTGTTTTTCAGCCCGAAATAAACACGTTTTTTCAGACAGCTGAATCTACTTGTAACAGCAAGGCTCAGAAGTGCCAACACACTCAGCCCTTAACCCCAGTGTGCAGAAAGGGTCAAAACGTGTTTTTCAGCAGAAATAAACATGTTTCTGCAAGTTTGGTCAACCCCATGTAAGTTATGGGGCAGTAACATCACACTTTTCAAAACGTGTTTTTCAGCCCGAAATAAACACGTTTTTTCAGACAGCTGAATCTACTTGTAACAGCAAGGCTCAGAAGTGCCAACACACTCAGCCCTTAACCCCAGTGTGCAGAAAGGGTCAAAACGTGTTTTTCAGCAGAAATAAACATGTTTCTGCAAGTTTGGTCAACCCCATGTAAGTTATGGGGCAGTAACATCACACTTTTCAAAACGTGTTTTTCAGCCCGAAATAAACACGTTTTTTCAGACAGCTGAATCTACTTGTAACAGCAAGGCTCAGAAGAGCCAACACACTCAGCCCTTAACCCCAGTGTGCAGAAAGGGTCAAAACGTGTTTTTCAGCAGAAATAAACATGTTTCTGCAAGTTTGGTCAACCCCATGTAAGTTATGGGGCAGTAACATCACACTTTTCAAAACGTGTTTTTCAGCCCGAAATAAACGCGTTTTTTTCAGGCAACTGAATCTCCTTGTAACAGCAAGGCTCAAAAGAGCCCACACACTCAGCCCTTAACCCCAGTGTGCAGAAATTGTCAAAACGTGTTTTTCAGCAGAAATAAACATGTTTCTGCAAGTTTGGTCAACCCCATGTAAGTTATGGGGCAGTAACATCACACTTTTCAAAACGTGTTTTTCAGCCCGAAATAAACACGTTTTTTCAGACAGCTGAATCTACTTGTAACAGCAAGGCTCAGAAGAGCCAACACACTCAGCCCTTAACCCCAGTGTACAGAAAGTGTCAAAACGTGTTTTTCAGCAGAAATAAACATGTTTCTGTAAGTTTGGTCAACCCCATGTAAGTTATGGGGCAGTAACATCATACTTTTCAAAACGTGTTTTTCAGCCCGAAATAAACGCGTTTTTTCAGACAACTGAATCTACTTGTAACAGCAAGGCTCAGAAGTGCCCACACACTCAACCCTTAACCCCAGTGTGCAGAAAGGGTCAAAACGTGTTTTTCAGCAGAAATAAACATGTTTCTGCAAGTTTGGTCAACCCCATGTAAGTTATGGGGCAGTAACATCACACTTTTCAAAACGTGTTTTTCAGCCCGAAATAAACACGTTTTTTCAGACAGCTGAATCTACTTGTAACAGCAAGGCTCAGAAGTGCCAACACACTCAGCCCTTAACCCCAGTGTGCAGAAAGGGTCAAAACGTGTTTTTCAGCAGAAATAAACATGTTTCTGCAAGTTTGGTCAACCCCATGTAAGTTATGGGGCAATAACATCACACTTTTCAAAACGTGTTTTTCAGCCAGAAATAAACGCGTTTTTTCAGGCAACTGAATCTACTTGTAACAGCAAGGCTCAGAAGTGCCCACACACTCAACCCTTAACCCCAGTGTACAGAAAGTGTCAAAACGTGTTTTTCAGCAGAAATAAACATGTTTCTGCAAGTTTGGTCAACCCCATGTAAGTTATGGGGCAGTAACATCACACTTTTCAAAACGTGTTTTTCAGCCCGAAATAAACGCGTTTTTTCAGGCAACTGAATCTCCTTGTAACAGCAAGGCTCAAAAGAGCCCACACACTCAGCCCTTAACCCCAGTGTGCAGAAATTGTCAAAACGTGTTTTTCAGCAGAAATAAACATGTTTCTGCAAGTTTGGTCAACCCCATGTAAGTTATGGGGCAGTAACATCACACTTTTCAAAACGTGTTTTTCAGCCCGAAATAAACACGTTTTTTCAGACAGCTGAATCTACTTGTAACAGCAAGGCTCAGAAGTGCCAACACACTCAGCCCTTAACCCCAGTGTGCAGAAAGGGTCAAAACGTGTTTTTCAGCAGAAATAAACATGTTTCTGCAAGTTTGGTCAACCCCATGTAAGTTATGGGGCAGTAACATCACACTTTTCAAAACGTGTTTTTCAGCCCGAAATAAACACGTTTTTTCAGACAGCTGAATCTACTTGTAACAGCAAGGCTCAGAAGTGCCAACACACTCAGCCCTTAACCCCAGTGTGCAGAAAGGGTCAAAACGTGTTTTTCAGCAGAAATAAACATGTTTCTGCAAGTTTGGTCAACCCCATGTAAGTTATGGGGCAATAACATCACACTTTTCAAAACGTGTTTTTCAGCCAGAAATAAACGCGTTTTTTCAGGCAACTGAATCTACTTGTAACAGCAAGGCTCAGAAGTGCCCACACACTCAACCCTTAACCCCAGTGTACAGAAAGTGTCAAAACGTGTTTTTCAGCAGAAATAAACATGTTTCTGCAAGTTTGGTCAACCCCATGTAAGTTATGGGGCAGTAACATCACACTTTTCAAAACGTGTTTTTCAGCCCGAAATAAACGCGTTTTTTCAGGCAACTGAATCTCCTTGTAACAGCAAGGCTCAAAAGAGCCCACACACTCAGCCCTTAACCCCAGTGTGCAGAAATTGTCAAAACGTGTTTTTCAGCAGAAATAAACATGTTTCTGCAAGTTTGGTCAACCCCATGTAAGTTATGGGGCAGTAACATCACACTTTTCAAAACGTGTTTTTCAGCCCGAAATAAACACGTTTTTTCAGACAGCTGAATCTACTTGTAACAGCAAGGCTCAGAAGTGCCAACACACTCAGCCCTTAACCCCAGTGTGCAGAAAGGGTCAAAACGTGTTTTTCAGCAGAAATAAACATGTTTCTGCAAGTTTGGTCAACCCCATGTAAGTTATGGGGCAGTAACATCACACTTTTCAAAACGTGTTTTTCAGCCCAAAATAAACACGTTTTTTCAGACAGCTGAATATACTTGTAACAGCAAGGCTCAGAAGTGCCAACACACTCAGCCCTTAACCCCAGTGTGCAGAAAGGGTCAAAACGTGTTTTTCAGCAGAAATAAACATGTTTCTGCAAGTTTGGTCAACCCCATGTAAGTTATGGGGCAGTAACATCACACTTTTCAAAACGTGTTTTTCAGCCCGAAATAAACGCGTTTTTTCAGACAACTGAATCTCCTTGTAACAGCAAGGCTCAGAAGAGCCCACACACTCAGCCCTTAACCCCAGTGTACAGAAAGTGTCAAAACGTGTTTTTCAGCAGAAATAAACATGTTTCTGCAAGTTTGGTCAACCCCATGTAAGTTATGGGGCAGTAACATCACACTTTTCAAAACGTGTTTTTCAGCCCGAAATAAACACGTTTTTTCAGACAGCTGAATCTACTTGTAACAGCAAGGCTCAGAAGAGCCAACACACTCAGCCCTTAACCCCAGTGTGCAGAAAGGGTCAAAACGTGTTTTTCAGCAGAAATAAACATGTTTCTGCAAGTTTGGTCAACCCCATGTAAGTTATGGGGCAGTAACATCACACTTTTCAAAACGTGTTTTTCAGCCCGAAATAAACGCGTTTTTTCAGGCAAATGAATCTCCTTGTAACAGCAAGGCTCAGAAGAGCCCACACACTCAGCCCTTAACCCCAGTGTACAGAAAGTGTCAAAACGTGTTTTTCAGCAGAAATAAACATGTTTCTGCAAGTTTGGTCAACCCCATGTAAGTTATGGGGCAGTAACATCACACTTTTCAAAACGTGTTTTTCAGCCCGAAATAAACACGTTTTTTCAGACAGCTGAATCTACTTGTAACAGCAAGGCTCAGAAGAGCCAACACACTCAGCCCTTAACCCCAGTGTGCAGAAAGGGTCAAAACGTGTTTTTCAGCAGAAATAAACATGTTTCTGCAAGTTTGGTCAACCCCATGTAAGTTATGGGGCAGTAACATCACACTTTTCAAAACGTGTTTTTCAGCCCGAAATAAACGCGTTTTTTTCAGGCAACTGAATCTCCTTGTAACAGCAAGGCTCAAAAGAGCCCACACACTCAGCCCTTAACCCCAGTGTGCAGAAATTGTCAAAACGTGTTTTTCAGCAGAAATAAACGTTTCTGCAAGTTTGGTCAACCCCATGTAAGTTATGGGGCAGGAACATCACACTTTTCAAAACGTGTTTTTCAGCCCGAAAAAAACACGTTTTTTCAGACAGCTGAATCTACTTGTAACAGCAAGGCTCAGAAGAGCCAACACACTCAGCCCTTAACCCCAGTGTGCAGAAAGGGTCAAAACATGTTTTTCAGCAGAAATAAACATGTTTCTGTAAGTTTGGTCAACCCCATGTAAGTTATGGGGCAGTAACATCATACTTTTCAAAACGTGTTTTTCAGCCCGAAATAAACGCGTTTTTTCAGACAACTGAATCTACTTGTAACAGCAAGGCTCAGAAGTGCCCACACACTCAACCCTTAACCCCAGTGTGCAGAAAGGGTCAAAACGTGTTTTTCAGCAGAAATAAACATGTTTCTGCAAGTTTGGTCAACCCCATGTAAGTTATCGGGCAGTAACATCACACTTTTCAAAACGTGTTTTTCAGCCCGAAATAAACACGTTTTTTCAGACAGCTGAATCTACTTGTAACAGCAAGGCTCAGAAGTGCCAACACACTCAGCCCTTAACCCCAGTGTGCAGAAAGGGTCAAAACGTGTTTTTCAGCAGAAATAAACATGTTTCTGCAAGTTTGGTCAACCCCATGTAAGTTATGGGGCAATAACATCACACTTTTCAAAACGTGTTTTTCAGCCAGAAATAAACGCGTTTTTTCAGGCAACTGAATCTACTTGTAACAGCAAGGCTCAGAAGTGCCCACACACTCAACCCTTAACCCCAGTGTACAGAAAGTGTCAAAACGTGTTTTTCAGCAGAAATAAACATGTTTCTGCAAGTTTGGTCAACCCCATGTAAGTTATGGGGCAGTAACATCACACTTTTCAAAACGTGTTTTTCAGCCCGAAATAAACGCGTTTTTTCAGGCAACTGAATCTCCTTGTAACAGCAAGGCTCAAAAGAGCCCACACACTCAGCCCTTAACCCCAGTGTGCAGAAATTGTCAAAACGTGTTTTTCAGCAGAAATAAACATGTTTCTGCAAGTTTGGTCAACCCCATGTAAGTTATGGGGCAGTAACATC
Source organism: Lepisosteus oculatus (assembly GCF_040954835.1). NCBI lineage: Eukaryota > Metazoa > Chordata > Actinopteri > Semionotiformes > Lepisosteidae > Lepisosteus > Lepisosteus oculatus. The sequence continues at coordinate 47,487 of NW_027168027.1, read as the reverse complement.
ACACTTTTCAAAACGTGTTTTTCAGCCCGAAATAAACACGTTTTTTCAGACAGCTGAATCTACTTGTAACAGCAAGGCTCAGAAGTGCCAACACACTCAGCCCTTAACCCCAGTGTGCAGAAAGGGTCAAAACGTGTTTTTCAGCAGAAATAAACATGTTTCTGCAAGTTTGGTCAACCCCATGTAAGTTATGGGGCAGTAACATCACACTTTTCAAAACGTGTTTTTCAGCCCGAAATAAACACGTTTTTTCAGACAGCTGAATCTACTTGTAACAGCAAGGCTCAGAAGTGCCAACACACTCAGCCCTTAACCCCAGTGTGCAGAAAGGGTCAAAACGTGTTTTTCAGCAGAAATAAACATGTTTCTGCAAGTTTGGTCAACCCCATGTAAGTTATGGGGCAATAACATCACACTTTTCAAAACGTGTTTTTCAGCCAGAAATAAACGCGTTTTTTCAGGCAACTGAATCTACTTGTAACAGCAAGGCTCAGAAGTGCCCACACACTCAACCCTTAACCCCAGTGTACAGAAAGTGTCAAAACGTGTTTTTCAGCAGAAATAAACATGTTTCTGCAAGTTTGGTCAACCCCATGTAAGTTATGGGGCAGTAACATCACACTTTTCAAAACGTGTTTTTCAGCCCGAAATAAACGCGTTTTTTCAGGCAACTGAATCTCCTTGTAACAGCAAGGCTCAAAAGAGCCCACACACTCAGCCCTTAACCCCAGTGTGCAGAAATTGTCAAAACGTGTTTTTCAGCAGAAATAAACATGTTTCTGCAAGTTTGGTCAACCCCATGTAAGTTATGGGGCAGTAACATCACACTTTTCAAAACGTGTTTTTCAGCCCGAAATAAACACGTTTTTTCAGACAGCTGAATCTACTTGTAACAGCAAGGCTCAGAAGTGCCAACACACTCAGCCCTTAACCCCAGTGTGCAGAAAGGGTCAAAACGTGTTTTTCAGCAGAAATAAACATGTTTCTGCAAGTTTGGTCAACCCCATGTAAGTTATGGGGCAGTAACATCACACTTTTCAAAACGTGTTTTTCAGCCCAAAATAAACACGTTTTTTCAGACAGCTGAATATACTTGTAACAGCAAGGCTCAGAAGTGCCAACACACTCAGCCCTTAACCCCAGTGTGCAGAAAGGGTCAAAACGTGTTTTTCAGCAGAAATAAACATGTTTCTGCAAGTTTGGTCAACCCCATGTAAGTTATGGGGCAGTAACATCACACTTTTCAAAACGTGTTTTTCAGCCCGAAATAAACGCGTTTTTTCAGACAACTGAATCTCCTTGTAACAGCAAGGCTCAGAAGAGCCCACACACTCAGCCCTTAACCCCAGTGTACAGAAAGTGTCAAAACGTGTTTTTCAGCAGAAATAAACATGTTTCTGCAAGTTTGGTCAACCCCATGTAAGTTATGGGGCAGTAACATCACACTTTTCAAAACGTGTTTTTCAGCCCGAAATAAACACGTTTTTTCAGACAGCTGAATCTACTTGTAACAGCAAGGCTCAGAAGAGCCAACACACTCAGCCCTTAACCCCAGTGTGCAGAAAGGGTCAAAACGTGTTTTTCAGCAGAAATAAACATGTTTCTGCAAGTTTGGTCAACCCCATGTAAGTTATGGGGCAGTAACATCACACTTTTCAAAACGTGTTTTTCAGCCCGAAATAAACGCGTTTTTTCAGGCAAATGAATCTCCTTGTAACAGCAAGGCTCAGAAGAGCCCACACACTCAGCCCTTAACCCCAGTGTACAGAAAGTGTCAAAACGTGTTTTTCAGCAGAAATAAACATGTTTCTGCAAGTTTGGTCAACCCCATGTAAGTTATGGGGCAGTAACATCACACTTTTCAAAACATGTTTTTCAGCCCGAAATAAACACGTTTTTTCAGACAGCTGAATCTACTTGTAACAGCAAGGCTCAGAAGAGCCAACACACTCAGCCCTTAACCCCAGTGTGCAGAAAGGGTCAAAACGTGTTTTTCAGCAGAAATAAACATGTTTCTGCAAGTTTGGTCAACCCCATGTAAGTTATGGGGCAGTAACATCACACTTTTCAAAACGTGTTTTTCAGCCCGAAATAAACGCGTTTTTTTCAGGCAACTGAATCTCCTTGTAACAGCAAGGCTCAAAAGAGCCCACACACTCAGCCCTTAACCCCAGTGTGCAGAAATTGTCAAAACGTGTTTTTCAGCAGAAATAAACGTTTCTGCAAGTTTGGTCAACCCCATGTAAGTTATGGGGCAGGAACATCACACTTTTCAAAACGTGTTTTTCAGCCCGAAAAAAACACGTTTTTTCAGACAGCTGAATCTACTTGTAACAGCAAGGCTCAGAAGAGCCAACACACTCAGCCCTTAACCCCAGTGTGCAGAAAGGGTCAAAACATGTTTTTCAGCAGAAATAAACATGTTTCTGTAAGTTTGGTCAACCCCATGTAAGTTATGGGGCAGTAACATCATACTTTTCAAAACGTGTTTTTCAGCCCGAAATAAACGCGTTTTTTCAGACAACTGAATCTACTTGTAACAGCAAGGCTCAGAAGTGCCCACACACTCAACCCTTAACCCCAGTGTGCAGAAAGGGTCAAAACGTGTTTTTCAGCAGAAATAAACATGTTTCTGCAAGTTTGGTCAACCCCATGTAAGTTATCGGGCAGTAACATCACACTTTTCAAAACGTGTTTTTCAGCCCGAAATAAACACGTTTTTTCAGACAGCTGAATCTACTTGTAACAGCAAGGCTCAGAAGTGCCAACACACTCAGCCCTTAACCCCAGTGTGCAGAAAGGGTCAAAACGTGTTTTTCAGCAGAAATAAACATGTTTCTGCAAGTTTGGTCAACCCCATGTAAGTTATGGGGCAATAACATCACACTTTTCAAAACGTGTTTTTCAGCCAGAAATAAACGCGTTTTTTCAGGCAACTGAATCTACTTGTAACAGCAAGGCTCAGAAGTGCCCACACACTCAACCCTTAACCCCAGTGTACAGAAAGTGTCAAAACGTGTTTTTCAGCAGAAATAAACATGTTTCTGCAAGTTTGGTCAACCCCATGTAAGTTATGGGGCAGTAACATCACACTTTTCAAAACGTGTTTTTCAGCCCGAAATAAACGCGTTTTTTCAGGCAACTGAATCTCCTTGTAACAGCAAGGCTCAAAAGAGCCCACACACTCAGCCCTTAACCCCAGTGTGCAGAAATTGTCAAAACGTGTTTTTCAGCAGAAATAAACATGTTTCTGCAAGTTTGGTCAACCCCATGTAAGTTATGGGGCAGTAACATCACACTTTTCAAAACGTGTTTTTCAGCCCGAAATAAACACGTTTTTTCAGACAGCTGAATCTACTTGTAACAGCAAGGCTCAGAAGTGCAAACACACTCAGCCCTTAACCCCAGTGTGCAGAAAGGGTCAAAACGTGTTTTTCAGCAGAAATAAACATGTTTCTGCAAGTTTGGTCAACCCCATGTAAGTTATGGGGCAGTAACATCACACTTTTCAAAACGTGTTTTTCAGCCCGAAATAAACGCGTTTTTTCAGACAACTGAATCTACTTGTAACAGCAAGGCTCAGAAATGCCCACACACTCAACCCTTAACCCCAGTGTGCAGAAAGGGTCAAAACGTGTTTTTCAGCAGAAATAAACATGTTTCTGCAAGTTTGGTCAACCCCATGTAAGTTATGGGGCAGTAACATCACACTTTTCAAAACGTGTTTTTCAGCCCGAAATAAACGCGTTTTTTCAGACAACTGAATCTCCTTGTAACAGCAAGGCTCAGAAGAGCCCACACACTCAGCCCTTAACCCCAGTGTACAGAAAGTGTCAAAACGTGTTTTTCAGCTGAAATAAACATGTTTCTGCAAGTTTGGTCAACCCCATGTAAGTTATGGGGCAATAACATCACACTTTTCAAAACGTGTTTTTAAGCCCGAAATAAACACGTTTTTTCAGGCAGCTGAATCTACTTGTAACACCAAGGCTCAGAAGAGCCAACACACTCAGCCCTTAACCCCAGTGTGCAGAAAGGGTCAAAACGTGTTTTTCAGCAGAAATAAACATGTTTCTGTAAGTTTGGTCAACCCCATGTAAGTTATGGGGCAGTGACATCACACTTCTCAAAACGTGTTTTTCAGCCCGAAATAAACGTGTTTTTTCAGGCAAATGAATCTCCTTGTAACAGCAAGGCTCAGAAGAGCCCACACACTCAGCCCTTAACCCCAGTGTACAGAAAGTGTCAAAACGTGTTTTTCAGCAGAAATAAACATGTTTCTGCAAGTTTGGTCAACCCCATGTAAGTTATGGGGCAGTAACATCACACTTTTCAAAACGTGTTTTTCAGCCCGAAATAAACACGTTTTTTCAGACAGCTGAATATACTTGTAACAGCAAGGCTCAGAAGTGCCAACACACTCAGCCCTTAACCCCAGTGTGCAGAAAGTGTCAAAACGTGTTTTTCAGCAGAAATAAACATGTTTCTGCAAGTTTGGTCAACCCCATGTAAGTTATGGGGCAGTAACATCACACTTTTCAAAACGTGTTTTTCAGCCCGAAATAAACGCTTTTTTTCAGACAACTGAATCTCCTTGTAACAGCAAGGCTCAGAAGAGCCCACACACTCAGCCCTTAACCCCAGTGTACAGAAAGTGTCAAAACGTGTTTTTCAGCAGAAATAAACATGTTTCTGCAAGTTTGGTCAACCCCATGTAAGTTATGGGGCAGTAACATCACACTTTTCAAAACGTGTTTTTCAGCCCGAAATAAACGCGTTTTTTCAGACAACTGAATCTCCTTGTAACAGCAAGGCTCAGAAGAGCCCACACACTCAGCCCTTAACCCCAGTGTACAGAAAGTGTCAAAACGTGTTTTTCAGCAGAAATAAACATGTTTCTGCAAGTTTGGTCAACCCCATGTAAGTTATGGGGCAGTAACATCACACTTTTCAAAACGTGTTTTTCAGCCCGAAATAAACGCGTTTTTTCAGGCAACTGAATCTCCTTGTAACAGCAAGGCTCAGAAGAGCCCACACACTCAGCCCTTAACCCCAGTGTACAGAAAGTGTCAAAACGTGTTTTTCAGCAGAAATAAACATGTTTCTGCAAGTTTGGTCAACCCCATGTAAGTTATGGGGCAGTAACATCACACTTTTCAAAACGTGTTTTTCAGCCCGAAATAAACACGTTTTTTCAGACAGCTGAATCTATTTGTAACAGCAAGGCTCAGAAGTGCCAACACACTCAGCCCTTAACCCCAGTGTGCAGAAAGGGTCAAAACGTGTTTTTCAGCAGAAATAAACATGTTTCTGCAAGTTTGGTCAACCCCATGTAAGTTATGGGGCAGTAACATCACAGTTGTCAAAACGTGTTTTTCAGCCCGAAATAAACGCGTTTTTTCAGACAACTGAATCTACTTGTAACAGCAATGCTCAGAAGTGCCCACACACTCAACCCTTAACCCCAGTGTGCAGAAAGGGTCAAAACGTGTTTTTCAGCAGAAATAAACATGTTTCTGCAAGTTTGGTCAACCCCATGTAAGTTATGGGGCAGTAAAATCACACTTTTCAAAACGTGTTTTTCAGCCCGAAATAAACGCGTTTTTTCAGGCAACTGAATCTCCTTGTAACAGCAAGGCTCAAAAGAGCCCACACACTCAGCCCTTAACCCCAGTGTGCAGAAATTGTCAAAACGTGTTTTTCAGCAGAAATAAACATGTTTCTGCAAGTTTGGTCAACCCCATTTAAGTTATGGGGCAGTAACATCACACTTTTCAAAACGTGTTTTTCAGCCCGAAATAAACGCGTTTATTCAGGCAACTGAATCTCCTTGTAACAGCAAGGCTCAAAAGAGCCCACACACTCAGCCCTTAACCCCAGTGTGCAGAAATTGTCAAAACGTGTTTTTCAGCAGAAATAAACATGTTTCTGCAAGTTTGGTCAACCCCATGTAAGTTATGGGGCAGTAACATCACACTTTTCAAAACGTGTTTTTCAGCCCGAAATAAACACGTTTTTTCAGACAGCTGAATCTACTTGTAACAGCAAGGCTCAGAAGAGCCAACACACTCAGCCCTTAACCCCAGTGTGCAGAAAGGGTCAAAACGTGTTTTTCAGCAGAAATAAACATGTTTCTGCAAGTTTGGTCAACCCCATGTAAGTTATGGGGCAGTAACATCACACTTTTCAAAACGTGTTTTTCAGCCCGAAATAAACACGTTTTTTCAGACAGCTGAATCTACTTGTAACAGCAAGGCTCAGAAGTGCCAACACACTCAGCCCTTAACCCCAGTGTGCAGAAAGGGTCAAAACGTGTTTTTCAGCAGAAATAAACATGTTTCTGCAAGTTTGGTCAACCCCATGTAAGTTATGGGGCAGTAACATCACACTTTTCAAAACGTGTTTTTCAGCCCGAAATAAACACGTTTTTTCAGACAGCTGAATCTACTTGTAACAGCAAGGCTCAGAAGAGCCAACACACTCAGCCCTTAACCCCAGTGTGCAGAAAGGGTCAAAACGTGTTTTTCAGCAGAAATAAACATGTTTCTGCAAGTTTGGTCAACCCCATGTAAGTTATGGGGCAGTAACATCACACTTTTCAAAACGTGTTTTTCAGCCCGAAATAAACGCGTTTTTTTCAGGCAACTGAATCTCCTTGTAACAGCAAGGCTCAAAAGAGCCCACACACTCAGCCCTTAACCCCAGTGTGCAGAAATTGTCAAAACGTGTTTTTCAGCAGAAATAAACATGTTTCTGCAAGTTTGGTCAACCCCATGTAAGTTATGGGGCAGTAACATCACACTTTTCAAAACGTGTTTTTCAGCCCGAAATAAACACGTTTTTTCAGACAGCTGAATCTACTTGTAACAGCAAGGCTCAGAAGAGCCAACACACTCAGCCCTTAACCCCAGTGTACAGAAAGTGTCAAAACGTGTTTTTCAGCAGAAATAAACATGTTTCTGTAAGTTTGGTCAACCCCATGTAAGTTATGGGGCAGTAACATCATACTTTTCAAAACGTGTTTTTCAGCCCGAAATAAACGCGTTTTTTCAGACAACTGAATCTACTTGTAACAGCAAGGCTCAGAAGTGCCCACACACTCAACCCTTAACCCCAGTGTGCAGAAAGGGTCAAAACGTGTTTTTCAGCAGAAATAAACATGTTTCTGCAAGTTTGGTCAACCCCATGTAAGTTATGGGGCAGTAACATCACACTTTTCAAAACGTGTTTTTCAGCCCGAAATAAACACGTTTTTTCAGACAGCTGAATCTACTTGTAACAGCAAGGCTCAGAAGTGCCAACACACTCAGCCCTTAACCCCAGTGTGCAGAAAGGGTCAAAACGTGTTTTTCAGCAGAAATAAACATGTTTCTGCAAGTTTGGTCAACCCCATGTAAGTTATGGGGCAATAACATCACACTTTTCAAAACGTGTTTTTCAGCCAGAAATAAACGCGTTTTTTCAGGCAACTGAATCTACTTGTAACAGCAAGGCTCAGAAGTGCCCACACACTCAACCCTTAACCCCAGTGTACAGAAAGTGTCAAAACGTGTTTTTCAGCAGAAATAAACATGTTTCTGCAAGTTTGGTCAACCCCATGTAAGTTATGGGGCAGTAACATCACACTTTTCAAAACGTGTTTTTCAGCCCGAAATAAACGCGTTTTTTCAGGCAACTGAATCTCCTTGTAACAGCAAGGCTCAAAAGAGCCCACACACTCAGCCCTTAACCCCAGTGTGCAGAAATTGTCAAAACGTGTTTTTCAGCAGAAATAAACATGTTTCTGCAAGTTTGGTCAACCCCATGTAAGTTATGGGGCAGTAACATCACACTTTTCAAAACGTGTTTTTCAGCCCGAAATAAACACGTTTTTTCAGACAGCTGAATCTACTTGTAACAGCAAGGCTCAGAAGTGCCAACACACTCAGCCCTTAACCCCAGTGTGCAGAAAGGGTCAAAACGTGTTTTTCAGCAGAAATAAACATGTTTCTGCAAGTTTGGTCAACCCCATGTAAGTTATGGGGCAGTAACATCACACTTTTCAAAACGTGTTTTTCAGCCCAAAATAAACACGTTTTTTCAGACAGCTGAATATACTTGTAACAGCAAGGCTCAGAAGTGCCAACACACTCAGCCCTTAACCCCAGTGTGCAGAAAGGGTCAAAACGTGTTTTTCAGCAGAAATAAACATGTTTCTGCAAGTTTGGTCAACCCCATGTAAGTTATGGGGCAGTAACATCACACTTTTCAAAACGTGTTTTTCAGCCCGAAATAAACGCGTTTTTTCAGACAACTGAATCTCCTTGTAACAGCAAGGCTCAGAAGAGCCCACACACTCAGCCCTTAACCCCAGTGTACAGAAAGTGTCAAAACGTGTTTTTCAGCAGAAATAAACATGTTTCTGCAAGTTTGGTCAACCCCATGTAAGTTATGGGGCAGTAACATCACACTTTTCAAAACGTGTTTTTCAGCCCGAAATAAACACGTTTTTTCAGACAGCTGAATCTACTTGTAACAGCAAGGCTCAGAAGAGCCAACACACTCAGCCCTTAACCCCAGTGTGCAGAAAGGGTCAAAACGTGTTTTTCAGCAGAAATAAACATGTTTCTGCAAGTTTGGTCAACCCCATGTAAGTTATGGGGCAGTAACATCACACTTTTCAAAACGTGTTTTTCAGCCCGAAATAAACGCGTTTTTTCAGGCAAATGAATCTCCTTGTAACAGCAAGGCTCAGAAGAGCCCACACACTCAGCCCTTAACCCCAGTGTACAGAAAGTGTCAAAACGTGTTTTTCAGCAGAAATAAACATGTTTCTGCAAGTTTGGTCAACCCCATGTAAGTTATGGGGCAGTAACATCACACTTTTCAAAACATGTTTTTCAGCCCGAAATAAACACGTTTTTTCAGACAGCTGAATCTACTTGTAACAGCAAGGCTCAGAAGAGCCAACACACTCAGCCCTTAACCCCAGTGTGCAGAAAGGGTCAAAACGTGTTTTTCAGCAGAAATAAACATGTTTCTGCAAGTTTGGTCAACCCCATGTAAGTTATGGGGCAGTAACATCACACTTTTCAAAACGTGTTTTTCAGCCCGAAATAAACGCGTTTTTTTCAGGCAACTGAATCTCCTTGTAACAGCAAGGCTCAAAAGAGCCCACACACTCAGCCCTTAACCCCAGTGTGCAGAAATTGTCAAAACGTGTTTTTCAGCAGAAATAAACGTTTCTGCAAGTTTGGTCAACCCCATGTAAGTTATGGGGCAGGAACATCACACTTTTCAAAACGTGTTTTTCAGCCCGAAAAAAACACGTTTTTTCAGACAGCTGAATCTACTTGTAACAGCAAGGCTCAGAAGAGCCAACACACTCAGCCCTTAACCCCAGTGTGCAGAAAGGGTCAAAACATGTTTTTCAGCAGAAATAAACATGTTTCTGTAAGTTTGGTCAACCCCATGTAAGTTATGGGGCAGTAACATCATACTTTTCAAAACGTGTTTTTCAGCCCGAAATAAACGCGTTTTTTCAGACAACTGAATCTACTTGTAACAGCAAGGCTCAGAAGTGCCCACACACTCAACCCTTAACCCCAGTGTGCAGAAAGGGTCAAAACGTGTTTTTCAGCAGAAATAAACATGTTTCTGCAAGTTTGGTCAACCCCATGTAAGTTATCGGGCAGTAACATCACACTTTTCAAAACGTGTTTTTCAGCCCGAAATAAACACGTTTTTTCAGACAGCTGAATCTACTTGTAACAGCAAGGCTCAGAAGTGCCAACACACTCAGCCCTTAACCCCAGTGTGCAGAAAGGGTCAAAACGTGTTTTTCAGCAGAAATAAACATGTTTCTGCAAGTTTGGTCAACCCCATGTAAGTTATGGGGCAATAACATCACACTTTTCAAAACGTGTTTTTCAGCCAGAAATAAACGCGTTTTTTCAGGCAACTGAATCTACTTGTAACAGCAAGGCTCAGAAGTGCCCACACACTCAACCCTTAACCCCAGTGTACAGAAAGTGTCAAAACGTGTTTTTCAGCAGAAATAAACATGTTTCTGCAAGTTTGGTCAACCCCATGTAAGTTATGGGGCAGTAACATCACACTTTTCAAAACGTGTTTTTCAGCCCGAAATAAACGCGTTTTTTCAGGCAACTGAATCTCCTTGTAACAGCAAGGCTCAAAAGAGCCCACACACTCAGCCCTTAACCCCAGTGTGCAGAAATTGTCAAAACGTGTTTTTCAGCAGAAATAAACATGTTTCTGCAAGTTTGGTCAACCCCATGTAAGTTATGGGGCAGTAACATCACACTTTTCAAAACGTGTTTTTCAGCCCGAAATAAACACGTTTTTTCAGACAGCTGAATCTACTTGTAACAGCAAGGCTCAGAAGTGCAAACACACTCAGCCCTTAACCCCAGTGTGCAGAAAGGGTCAAAACGTGTTTTTCAGCAGAAATAAACATGTTTCTGCAAGTTTGGTCAACCCCATGTAAGTTATGGGGCAGTAACATCACACTTTTCAAAACGTGTTTTTCAGCCCGAAATAAACGCGTTTTTTCAGACAACTGAATCTACTTGTAACAGCAAGGCTCAGAAATGCCCACACACTCAACCCTTAACCCCAGTGTGCAGAAAGGGTCAAAACGTGTTTTTCAGCAGAAATAAACATGTTTCTGCAAGTTTGGTCAACCCCATGTAAGTTATGGGGCAGTAACATCACACTTTTCAAAACGTGTTTTTCAGCCCGAAATAAACGCGTTTTTTCAGACAACTGAATCTCCTTGTAACAGCAAGGCTCAGAAGAGCCCACACACTCAGCCCTTAACCCCAGTGTACAGAAAGTGTCAAAACGTGTTTTTCAGCTGAAATAAACATGTTTCTGCAAGTTTGGTCAACCCCATGTAAGTTATGGGGCAATAACATCACACTTTTCAAAACGTGTTTTTAAGCCCGAAATAAACACGTTTTTTCAGGCAGCTGAATCTACTTGTAACACCAAGGCTCAGAAGAGCCAACACACTCAGCCCTTAACCCCAGTGTGCAGAAAGGGTCAAAACGTGTTTTTCAGCAGAAATAAACATGTTTCTGTAAGTTTGGTCAACCCCATGTAAGTTATGGGGCAGTAACATCACACTTCTCAAAACGTGTTTTTCAGCCCGAAATAAACGCGTTTTTTCAGGCAAATGAATCTCCTTGTAACAGCAAGGCTCAGAAGAGCCCACACACTCAGCCCTTAACCCCAGTGTACAGAAAGTGTCAAAACGTGTTTTTCAGCAGAAATAAACATGTTTCTGCAAGTTTGGTCAACCCCATGTAAGTTATGGGGCAGTAACATCACACTTTTCAAAACGTGTTTTTCAGCCCGAAATAAACACGTTTTTTCAGACAGCTGAATATACTTGTAACAGCAAGGCTCAGAAGTGCCAACACACTCAGCCCTTAACCCCAGTGTGCAGAAAGTGTCAAAACGTGTTTTTCAGCAGAAATAAACATGTTTCTGCAAGTTTGGTCAACCCCATGTAAGTTATGGGGCAGTAACATCACACTTTTCAAAACGTGTTTTTCAGCCCGAAATAAACGCTTTTTTTCAGACAACTGAATCTCCTTGTAACAGCAAGGCTCAGAAGAGCCCACACACTCAGCCCTTAACCCCAGTGTACAGAAAGTGTCAAAACGTGTTTTTCAGCAGAAATAAACATGTTTCTGCAAGTTTGGTCAACCCCATGTAAGTTATGGGGCAGTAACATCACACTTTTCAAAACGTGTTTTTCAGCCCGAAATAAACGCGTTTTTTCAGACAACTGAATCTCCTTGTAACAGCAAGGCTCAGAAGAGCCCACACACTCAGCCCTTAACCCCAGTGTACAGAAAGTGTCAAAACGTGTTTTTCAGCAGAAATAAACATGTTTCTGCAAGTTTGGTCAACCCCATGTAAGTTATGGGGCAGTAACATCACACTTTTCAAAACGTGTTTTTCAGCCCGAAATAAACGCGTTTTTTCAGGCAACTGAATCTCCTTGTAACAGCAAGGCTCAGAAGAGCCCACACACTCAGCCCTTAACCCCAGTGTACAGAAAGTGTCAAAACGTGTTTTTCAGCAGAAATAAACATGTTTCTGCAAGTTTGGTCAACCCCATGTAAGTTATGGGGCAGTAACATCACACTTTTCAAAACGTGTTTTTCAGCCCGAAATAAACACGTTTTTTCAGACAGCTGAATCTATTTGTAACAGCAAGGCTCAGAAGTGCCAACACACTCAGCCCTTAACCCCAGTGTGCAGAAAGGGTCAAAACGTGTTTTTCAGCAGAAATAAACATGTTTCTGCAAGTTTGGTCAACCCCATGTAAGTTATGGGGCAGTAACATCACAGTTGTCAAAACGTGTTTTTCAGCCCGAAATAAACGCGTTTTTTCAGACAACTGAATCTACTTGTAACAGCAATGCTCAGAAGTGCCCACACACTCAACCCTTAACCCCAGTGTGCAGAAAGGGTCAAAACGTGTTTTTCAGCAGAAATAAACATGTTTCTGCAAGTTTGGTCAACCCCATGTAAGTTATGGGGCAGTAAAATCACACTTTTCAAAACGTGTTTTTCAGCCCGAAATAAACGCGTTTTTTCAGGCAACTGAATCTCCTTGTAACAGCAAGGCTCAAAAGAGCCCACACACTCAGCCCTTAACCCCAGTGTGCAGAAATTGTCAAAACGTGTTTTTCAGCAGAAATAAACATGTTTCTGCAAGTTTGGTCAACCCCATTTAAGTTATGGGGCAGTAACATCACACTTTTCAAAACGTGTTTTTCAGCCCGAAATAAACGCGTTTATTCAGGCAACTGAATCTCCTTGTAACAGCAAGGCTCAAAAGAGCCCACACACTCAGCCCTTAACCCCAGTGTGCAGAAATTGTCAAAACGTGTTTTTCAGCAGAAATAAACATGTTTCTGCAAGTTTGGTCAACCCCATGTAAGTTATGGGGCAGTAACATCACACTTTTCAAAACGTGTTTTTCAGCCCGAAATAAACACGTTTTTTCAGACAGCTGAATCTACTTGTAACAGCAAGGCTCAGAAGAGCCAACACACTCAGCCCTTAACCCCAGTGTGCAGAAAGGGTCAAAACGTGTTTTTCAGCAGAAATAAACATGTTTCTGCAAGTTTGGTCAACCCCATGTAAGTTATGTGGCAGTAACATCACACTTTTCAAAACGTGTTTTTCAGCCCGAAATAAACACGTTTTTTCAGACAGCTGAATCTACTTGTAACAGCAAGGCTCAGAAGTGCCAACACACTCAGCCCTTAACCCCAGTGTGCAGAAAGGGTCAAAACGTGTTTTTCAGCAGAAATAAACATGTTTCTGCAAGTTTGGTCAACCCCATGTAAGTTATGGGGCAGTAACATCACACTTTTCAAAACGTGTTTTTCAGCCCGAAATAAACACGTTTTTTCAGACAGCTGAATCTACTTGTAACAGCAAGGCTCAGAAGAGCCAACACACTCAGCCCTTAACCCCAGTGTGCAGAAAGGGTCAAAACGTGTTTTTCAGCAGAAATAAACATGTTTCTGCAAGTTTGGTCAACCCCATGTAAGTTATGGGGCAGTAACATCACACTTTTCAAAACGTGTTTTTCAGCCCGAAATAAACGCGTTTTTTTCAGGCAACTGAATCTCCTTGTAACAGCAAGGCTCAAAAGAGCCCACACACTCAGCCCTTAACCCCAGTGTGCAGAAATTGTCAAAACGTGTTTTTCAGCAGAAATAAACATGTTTCTGCAAGTTTGGTCAACCCCATGTAAGTTATGGGGCAGTAACATCACACTTTTCAAAACGTGTTTTTCAGCCCGAAATAAACACGTTTTTTCAGACAGCTGAATCTACTTGTAACAGCAAGGCTCAGAAGAGCCAACACACTCAGCCCTTAACCCCAGTGTACAGAAAGTGTCAAAACGTGTTTTTCAGCAGAAATAAACATGTTTCTGTAAGTTTGGTCAACCCCATGTAAGTTATGGGGCAGTAACATCATACTTTTCAAAACGTGTTTTTCAGCCCGAAATAAACGCGTTTTTTCAGACAACTGAATCTACTTGTAACAGCAAGGCTCAGAAGTGCCCACACACTCAACCCTTAACCCCAGTGTGCAGAAAGGGTCAAAACGTGTTTTTCAGCAGAAATAAACATGTTTCTGCAAGTTTGGTCAACCCCATGTAAGTTATGGGGCAGTAACATCACACTTTTCAAAACGTGTTTTTCAGCCCGAAATAAACACGTTTTTTCAGACAGCTGAATCTACTTGTAACAGCAAGGCTCAGAAGTGCCAACACACTCAGCCCTTAACCCCAGTGTGCAGAAAGGGTCAAAACGTGTTTTTCAGCAGAAATAAACATGTTTCTGCAAGTTTGGTCAACCCCATGTAAGTTATGGGGCAATAACATCACACTTTTCAAAACGTGTTTTTCAGCCAGAAATAAACGCGTTTTTTCAGGCAACTGAATCTACTTGTAACAGCAAGGCTCAGAAGTGCCCACACACTCAACCCTTAACCCCAGTGTACAGAAAGTGTCAAAACGTGTTTTTCAGCAGAAATAAACATGTTTCTGCAAGTTTGGTCAACCCCATGTAAGTTATGGGGCAGTAACATCACACTTTTCAAAACGTGTTTTTCAGCCCGAAATAAACGCGTTTTTTCAGGCAACTGAATCTCCTTGTAACAGCAAGGCTCAAAAGAGCCCACACACTCAGCCCTTAACCCCAGTGTGCAGAAATTGTCAAAACGTGTTTTTCAGCAGAAATAAACATGTTTCTGCAAGTTTGGTCAACCCCATGTAAGTTATGGGGCAGTAACATCACACTTTTCAAAACGTGTTTTTCAGCCCGAAATAAACACGTTTTTTCAGACAGCTGAATCTACTTGTAACAGCAAGGCTCAGAAGTGCCAACACACTCAGCCCTTAACCCCAGTGTGCAGAAAGGGTCAAAACGTGTTTTTCAGCAGAAATAAACATGTTTCTGCAAGTTTGGTCAACCCCATGTAAGTTATGGGGCAGTAACATCACACTTTTCAAAACGTGTTTTTCAGCCCAAAATAAACACGTTTTTTCAGACAGCTGAATATACTTGTAACAGCAAGGCTCAGAAGTGCCAACACACTCAGCCCTTAACCCCAGTGTGCAGAAAGGGTCAAAACGTGTTTTTCAGCAGAAATAAACATGTTTCTGCAAGTTTGGTCAACCCCATGTAAGTTATGGGGCAGTAACATCACACTTTTCAAAACGTGTTTTTCAGCCCGAAATAAACACGTTTTTTCAGACAGCTGAATCTACTTGTAACAGCAAGGCTCAGAAGTGCCAACACACTCAGCCCTTAACCCCAGTGTGCAGAAAGGGTCAAAACGTGTTTTTCAGCAGAAATAAACATGTTTCTGCAAGTTTGGTCAACCCCATGTAAGTTATGGGGCAATAACATCACACTTTTCAAAACGTGTTTTTCAGCCAGAAATAAACGCGTTTTTTCAGACAGCTGAATCTACTTGTAACAGCAAGGCTCAGAAGAGCCAACACACTCAGCCCTTAACCCCAGTGTGCAGAAAGGGTCAAAACGTGTTTTTCAGCAGAAATAAACATGTTTCTGCAAGTTTGGTCAACCCCATGTAAGTTATGGGGCAGTAACATCACACTTTTCAAAACGTGTTTTTCAGCCCGAAATAAACGCGTTTTTTTCAGGCAACTGAATCTCCTTGTAACAGCAAGGCTCAAAAGAGCCCACACACTCAGCCCTTAACCCCAGTGTGCAGAAATTGTCAAAACGTGTTTTTCAGCAGAAATAAACATGTTTCTGCAAGTTTGGTCAACCCCATGTAAGTTATGGGGCAGTAACATCACACTTTTCAAAACGTGTTTTTCAGCCCGAAATAAACACGTTTTTTCAGACAGCTGAATCTACTTGTAACAGCAAGGCTCAGAAGAGCCAACACACTCAGCCCTTAACCCCAGTGTACAGAAAGTGTCAAAACGTGTTTTTCAGCAGAAATAAACATGTTTCTGTAAGTTTGGTCAACCCCATGTAAGTTATGGGGCAGTAACATCATACTTTTCAAAACGTGTTTTTCAGCCCGAAATAAACGCGTTTTTTCAGACAACTGAATCTACTTGTAACAGCAAGGCTCAGAAGTGCCCACACACTCAACCCTTAACCCCAGTGTGCAGAAAGGGTCAAAACGTGTTTTTCAGCAGAAATAAACATGTTTCTGCAAGTTTGGTCAACCCCATGTAAGTTATGGGGCAGTAACATCACACTTTTCAAAACGTGTTTTTCAGCCCGAAATAAACACGTTTTTTCAGACAGCTGAATCTACTTGTAACAGCAAGGCTCAGAAGTGCCAACACACTCAGCCCTTAACCCCAGTGTGCAGAAAGGGTCAAAACGTGTTTTTCAGCAGAAATAAACATGTTTCTGCAAGTTTGGTCAACCCCATGTAAGTTATGGGGCAGTAACATCACACTTTTCAAAACGTGTTTTTCAGCCCGAAATAAACGCGTTTTTTCAGACAACTGAATCTACTTGTAACAGCAAGGCTCAGAAATGCCCACACACTCAACCCTTAACCCCAGTGTGCAGAAAGGGTCAAAACGTGTTTTTCAGCAGAAATAAACATGTTTCTGCAAGTTTGGTCAACCCCATGTAAGTTATGGGGCAGTAACATCACACTTTTCAAAACGTGTTTTTCAGCCCGAAATAAACACGTTTTTTCAGACAGCTGAATATACTTGTAACAGCAAGGCTCAGAAGTGCCAACACACTCAGCCCTTAACCCCAGTGTGCAGAAAGGGTCAAAACGTGTTTTTCAGCAGAAATAAACATGTTTCTGCAAGTTTGGTCAACCCCATGTAAGTTATGGGGCAGTAACATCACACTTTTCAAAACGTGTTTTTCAGCCCGAAATAAACGCGTTTTTTCAGACAACTGAATCTCCTTGTAACAGCAAGGCTCAGAAGAGCCCACACACTCAGCCCTTAACCCCAGTGTACAGAAAGTGTCAAAACGTGTTTTTCAGCAGAAATAAACATGTTTCTGCAAGTTTGGTCAACCCCATGTAAGTTATGGGGCAGTAACATCACACTTTTCAAAACGTGTTTTTCAGCCCGAAATAAACACGTTTTTTCAGACAGCTGAATCTACTTGTAACAGCAAGGCTCAGAAGAGCCAACACACTCAGCCCTTAACCCCAGTGTGCAGAAAGGGTCAAAACGTGTTTTTCAGCAGAAATAAACATGTTTCTGCAAGTTTGGTCAACCCCATGTAAGTTATGGGGCAGTAACATCACACTTTTCAAAACGTGTTTTTCAGCCCGAAATAAACGCGTTTTTTCAGGCAAATGAATCTCCTTGTAACAGCAAGGCTCAGAAGAGCCCACACACTCAGCCCTTAACCCCAGTGTACAGAAAGTGTCAAAACGTGTTTTTCAGCAGAAATAAACATGTTTCTGCAAGTTTGGTCAACCCCATGTAAGTTATGGGGCAGTAACATCACACTTTTCAAAACGTGTTTTTCAGCCCGAAATAAACGCGTTTTTTCAGGCAAATGAATCTCCTTGTAACAGCAAGGCTCAGAAGAGCCCACACACTCAGCCCTTAACCCCCAGTGTGCAGAAAGGGTCAAAACGTGTTTTTCAGCAGAAATAAACATGTTTCTGCAAGTTTGGTCAACCCCATGTAAGTTATGGGGCAGTAACATCACACTTTTCAAAACGTGTTTTTCAGCCCGAAATAAACGCGTTTTTTCAGGCAAATGAATCTCCTTGTAACAGCAAGGCTCAGAAGAGCCCACACACTCAGCCCTTAACCCCAGTGTACAGAAAGTGTCAAAACGTGTTTTTCAGCAGAAATAAACATGTTTCTGCAAGTTTGGTCAACCCCATGTAAGTTATGGGGCAGTAACATCACACTTTTCAAAACGTGTTTTTCAGCCCGAAATAAACGCGTTTTTTCAGACAACTGAATCTCCTTGTAACAGCAAGGCTCAGAAGAGCCCACACACTCAGCCCTTAACCCCAGTGTACAGAAAGTGTCAAAACGTGTTTTTCAGCAGAAATAAACATGTTTCTGCAAGTTTGGTCAACCCCATGTAAGTTATGGGGCAGTAACATCACACTTTTCAAAACGTGTTTTTCAGCCCGAAATAAACGCGTTTTTTCAGGCAACTGAATCTCCTTGTAACAGCAAGGCTCAAAAGAGCCCACACACTCAGCCCTTAACCCCAGTGTGCAGAAATTGTCAAAACGTGTTTTTTCAGCAGAAATAAACATGTTTCTGCAAGTTTGGTCAACCCCATTTAAGTTATGGGCAGTAACATCACACTTTTCAAAACGTGTTTTTCAGCCCGAAATAAACGCGTTTATTCAGGCAACTGAATCTCCTTGTAACAGCAAGGCTCAAAAGAGCCCACACACTCAGCCCTTAACCCCAGTGTGCAGAAATTGTCAAAACGTGTTTTTCAGCAGAAATAAACATGTTTCTGCAAGTTTGGTCAACCCCATGTAAGTTATGGGGCAGTAACATCACACTTTTCAAAACGTGTTTTTCAGCCCGAAATAAACACGTTTTTTCAGACAGCTGAATCTACTTGTAACAGCAAGGCTCAGAAGTGCCAACACACTCAGCCCTTAACCCCAGTGTGCAGAAAGGGTCAAAACGTGTTTTTCAGCAGAAATAAACATGTTTCTGCAAGTTTGGTCAACCCCATGTAAGTTATGGGGCAGTAACATCACACTTTTCAAAACGTGTTTTTCAGCCCGAAATAAACACGTTTTTTCAGACAGCTGAATCTACTTGTAACAGCAAGGCTCAGAAGTGCCAACACACTCAGCCCTTAACCCCAGTGTGCAGAAAGGGTCAAAACGTGTTTTTCAGCAGAAATAAACATGTTTCTGCAAGTTTGGTCAACCCCATGTAAGTTATGGGGCAGTAACATCACACTTTTCAAAACGTGTTTTTCAGCCCGAAATAAACACGTTTTTTCAGACAGCTGAATCTACTTGTAACAGCAAGGCTCAGAAGAGCCAACACACTCAGCCTTAACCCCAGTGTGCAGAAAGGGTCAAAACGTGTTTTTCAGCAGAAATAAACATGTTTCTGCAAGTTTGGTCAACCCCATGTAAGTTATGGGGCAGTAACATCACACTTTTCAAAACGTGTTTTTCAGCCCGAAATAAACGCGTTTTTTTCAGGCAACTGAATCTCCTTGTAACAGCAAGGCTCAAAAGAGCCCACACACTCAGCCCTTAACCCCAGTGTGCAGAAATTGTCAAAACGTGTTTTTCAGCAGAAATAAACATGTTTCTGCAAGTTTGGTCAACCCCATGTAAGTTATGGGGCAGTAACATCACACTTTTCAAAACGTGTTTTTCAGCCCGAAATAAACACGTTTTTTCAGACAGCTGAATCTACTTGTAACAGCAAGGCTCAGAAGAGCCAACACACTCAGCCCTTAACCCCAGTGTACAGAAAGTGTCAAAACGTGTTTTTCAGCAGAAATAAACATGTTTCTGTAAGTTTGGTCAACCCCATGTAAGTTATGGGGCAGTAACATCATACTTTTCAAAACGTGTTTTTCAGCCCGAAATAAACGCGTTTTTTCAGACAACTGAATCTACTTGTAACAGCAAGGCTCAGAAGTGCCCACACCACTCAACCCTTAACCCCAGTGTGGCAGAAAGGGTCAAAACGTGTTTTTCAGCAGAAATAAACATGTTTCTGCAAGTTTGGTCAACCCCATGTAAGTTATGGGGCAGTAACATCACACTTTTCAAAACGTGTTTTTCAGCCCGAAATAAACACGTTTTTTCAGACAGCTGAATCTACTTGTAACAGCAAGGCTCAGAAGTGCCAACACACTCAGCCCTTAACCCCAGTGTGCAGAAAGGGTCAAAACGTGTTTTTCAGCAGAAATAAACATGTTTTCTGCAAGTTTGGTCAACCCCATGTAAGTTATGGGGCAATAACATCACACTTTTCAAAACGTGTTTTTCAGCCAGAAATAAACGCGTTTTTTCAGGCAACTGAATCTACTTGTAACAGCAAGGCTCAGAAGTGCCCACACACTCAACCCTTAACCCCAGTGTACAGAAAGTGTCAAAACGTGTTTTTCAGGCAGAAATAAACATGTTTCTGCAAGTTTGGTCAACCCCATGTAAGTTATGGGGCAGTAACATCACACTTTTCAAAACGTGTTTTTCAGCCCGAAATAAACGCGTTTTTTCAGGCAACTGAATCTCCTTGTAACAGCAAGGCTCAAAAGAGCCCACACACTCAGCCCTTAACCCCAGTGTGCAGAAATTGTCAAAACGTGTTTTTCAGCAGAAATAAACATGTTTCTGCAAGTTTTGGTCAACCCCATGTAAGTTATGGGGCAGTAACATCACACTTTTCAAAACGTGTTTTTCAGCCCGAAATAAACACGTTTTTTCAGACAGCTGAATCTACTTGTAACAGCAAGGCTCAGAAGTGCCAACACACTCAGCCCTTAACCCCAGTGTGCAGAAAGGGTCAAAACGTGTTTTTCAGCAGAAATAAACATGTTTCTGCAAGTTTGGTCAACCCCATGTAAGTTATGGGGCAGTAACATCACACTTTTCAAACGTGTTTTTCAGCCCGAAATAAACACGTTTTTTCAGACAGCTGAATCTACTTGTAACAGCAAGGCTCAGAAGTGCCAACACACTCAGCCTTAACCCCAGTGTGCAGAAAGGGTCAAAACGTGTTTTTCAGCAGAAATAAACATGTTTCTGCAAGTTTGGTCAACCCCATGTAAGTTATGGGGCAATAACATCACACTTTTCAAAACGTGTTTTTCAGCCAGAAATAAACGCGTTTTTTCAGGCAACTGAATCTACTTGTAACAGCAAGGCTCAGAAGTGCCCACACACTCAACCCTTAACCCCAGTGTACAGAAAGTGTCAAAACGTGTTTTTCAGCAGAAATAAACATGTTTCTGCAAGTTTGGTCAACCCCATGTAAGTTATGGGGCAGTAACATCACACTTTTCAAAACGTGTTTTTCAGCCCGAAATAAACGCGTTTTTTCAGGCAACTGAATCTCCTTGTAACAGCAAGGCTCAAAAGAGCCCACACACTCAGCCCTTAACCCCAGTGTGCAGAAATTGTCAAAACGTGTTTTTCAGCAGAAATAAACATGTTTCTGCAAGTTTGGTCAACCCCATGTAAGTTATGGGGCAGTAACATCACACTTTTCAAACGTGTTTTTCAGCCCGAAATAAACACGTTTTTTCAGACAGCTGAATCTACTTGTAACAGCAAGGCTCAGAAGTGCCAACACACTCAGCCCTTAACCCCAGTGTGCAGAAAGGGTCAAAACGTGTTTTTCAGCAGAAATAAACATGTTTCTGCAAGTTTGGTCAACCCCATGTAAATTATGGGGCAGTAACATCACACTTTTCAAAACGTGTTTTCAGCCCAAATAAACACGTTTTTTCAGACAGCTGAATATACTTGTAACAGCAAGGCTCAGAAGTGCCAACACACTCAGCCCTTAACCCCAGTGTGCAGAAAGGGTCAAAACGTGTTTTTCAGCAGAAATAAACATGTTTCTGCAAGTTTGGTCAACCCCATGTAAGTTATGGGGCAGTAACATCACACTTTTCAAAACGTGTTTTTCAGCCCGAAATAAACGCGTTTTTTCAGACAACTGAATCTCCTTGTAACAGCAAGGCTCAGAAGAGCCCACACACTCAGCCCTTAACCCCAGTGTACAGAAAGTGTCAAAACGTGTTTTTCAGCAGAAATAAACATGTTTCTGCAAGTTTGGTCAACCCCATGTAAGTTATGGGGCAGTAACATCACACTTTTCAAAAACGTGTTTTTCAGCCCGAATTAACACGTTTTTTCAGACAGCTGAATCTACTTGTAACAGCAAGGCTCAGAAGAGCCAACACACTCAGCCTAACCCAGTGTGCAGAAGGGTCAAAACGTGTTTTTCAGCAGAAATAAACATGTTTCTGCAAGTTTGGTCCAACCCCATGTAAGTTATGGGGCAGTAACATCACACTTTTCAAAACGTGTTTTTCAGCCCGAAATAAACGCGTTTTTTCAGGCAAATGAATCTCCTTGTAACAGCAAGGCTCAGAAGAGCCCACACACTCAGCCCTTAACCCCAGTGTACAGAAAGTGTCAAAACGTGTTTTTCAGCAGAAATAAACATGTTTCTGCAAGTTTGGTCAACCCCATGTAAGTTATGGGGCAGTAACATCACACTTTTCAAAACGTGTTTTTCAGCCCGAAATAAACACGTTTTTTTCAGACAGCTGAATCTACTTGTAACAGCAAGGCTCAGAAGAGCCAACACACTCAGCCCTTAACCCCAGTGTGCAGAAAGGGTCAAAACGTGTTTTTCAGCAGAAATAACATGTTTCTGCAAGTTTGGTCAACCCCATGTAAGTTATGGGGCAGTAACATCACACTTTTCAAACGTGTTTTTCAGCCCGAAATAAACGCGTTTTTTCAGGCAACTGAATCTCCTTGTAACAGCAAGGCTCAAAAGAGCCCACACACTCAGCCCTTAACCCCAGTGTGCAGAAATTGTCAAAACGTGTTTTTCAGCAGAAATAAACGTTTCTGCAAGTTTGGTCAACCCCATGTAAGTTATGGGGCAGGAACATCACACTTTTCAAAACGTGTTTTTCAGCCCGAAAAAAACACGTTTTTTCAGACAGCTGAATCTACTTGTAACAGCAAGGCTCAGAAGAGCCAACACACTCAGCCCTTAACCCCAGTGTGCAGAAAGGGTCAAAACATGTTTTTCAGCAGAAATAAACATGTTTCTGTAAGTTTGGTCAACCCCATGTAAGTTATGGGGCAGTAACATCATACTTTTCAAAACGTGTTTTTCAGCCCGAAATAAACGCGTTTTTTCAGACAACTGAATCTACTTGTAACAGCAAGGCTCAGAAGTGCCCACACACTCAACCCTTAACCCCAGTGTGCAGAAAGGGTCAAAACGTGTTTTTTCAGCAGAAATAAACATGTTTCTGCAAGTTTGGTCAACCCCATGTAAGTTATCGGGCAGTAACATCACACTTTTCAAAACTGTTTTCAGCCCGAAATAAACACGTTTTTTCAGACAGCTGAATCTACTTGTAACAGCAAGGCTCAGAAGTGCCAACACACTCAGCCCTTAACCCCAGTGTGCAGAAAGGGTCAAAACGTGTTTTTCAGCAGAAATAAACATGTTTCTGCAAGTTTGGTCAACCCCATGTAAGTTATGGGGCAATAACATCACACTTTTCAAAACGTGTTTTTCAGCCAGAAATAAACGCGTTTTTTCAGGCAACTGAATCTACTTGTAACAGCAAGGCTCAGAAGTGCCCACACACTCAACCCTTAACCCCAGTGTACAGAAAGTGTCAAAACGTGTTTTTCAGCAGAAATAAACATGTTTCTGCAAGTTTGGTCAACCCCATGTAAGTTATGGGGCAGTAACATCACACTTTTCAAAACGTGTTTTTCAGCCCGAAATAAACGCGTTTTTCAGGCAACTGAATCTCCTTGTAACAGCAAGGCTCAAAAGAGCCCACACACTCAGCCCTTAACCCCAGTGTGCAGAAATTGTCAAAACGTGTTTTCAGCAGAAATAAACATGTTTCTGCAAGTTTGGTCAACCCCATGTAAGTTATGGGGCAGTAACATCACACTTTTCAAAACGTGTTTTTCAGCCCGAAATAAACACGTTTTTTCAGACAGCTGAATCTACTTGTAACAGCAAGGCTCAGAAGTGCCAACACACTCAGCCCTTAACCCCAGTGTGCAGAAAGGGTCAAAACGTGTTTTCAGCAGAAATAAACATGTTTCTGCAAGTTTGGTCAACCCCATGTAAGTTATGGGCAGTAACATCACACTTTTCAAAACGTGTTTTTCAGCCCGAAATAAACACGTTTTTCAGACAGCTGAATCTACTTGTAACAGCAAGGCTCAGAAGTGCCAACACCACTCAGCCCTTAACCCCAGTGTGCAGAAAGGGTCAAAACGTGTTTTTCAGCAGAAAATAAACATGTTTCTGCAAGTTTTGGTCAACCCCATGTAAGTTATGGGGCAATAACATCACACTTTTCAAAACGTGTTTTTCAGCCAGAAATAAACGCGTTTTTTCAGGCAACTGAATCTACTTGTAACAGCAAGGCTCAGAAGTGCCCACACACTCAACCCTTAACCCCAGTGTACAGAAAGTGTCAAAACGTGTTTTTCAGCAGAAATAAACATGTTTCTGCAAGTTTGGTCAACCCCATGTAAGTTATGGGGCAGTAACATCACACTTTTCAAAACGTGTTTTTCAGCCCGAAATAAACGCGTTTTTTCAGGCAACTGAATCTCCTTGTAACAGCAAGGCTCAAAAGAGCCCACACACTCAGCCCTTAACCCCAGTGTGCAGAAATTGTCAAAACGTGTTTTTCAGCAGAAATAAACATGTTTCTGCAAGTTTGGTCAACCCCATGTAAGTTATGGGGCAGTAACATCACACTTTTCAAAACGTGTTTTTCAGCCCGAAATAAACACGTTTTTTCAGACAGCTGAATCTACTTGTAACAGCAAGGCTCAGAAGTGCCAACACACTCAG
Source organism: Lepisosteus oculatus (assembly GCF_040954835.1). NCBI lineage: Eukaryota > Metazoa > Chordata > Actinopteri > Semionotiformes > Lepisosteidae > Lepisosteus > Lepisosteus oculatus. The sequence goes on along the minus strand of NW_027168027.1, from coordinate 22,880 downwards.
CCCTTAACCCCAGTGTGCAGAAAGGGTCAAAACGTGTTTTTCAGCAGAAATAAACATGTTTCTGCAAGTTTGGTCAACCCCATGTAAGTTATGGGGCAGTAACATCACACTTTTCAAAACGTGTTTTTCAGCCCAAAATAAACACGTTTTTTCAGACAGCTGAATATACTTGTAACAGCAAGGCTCAGAAAGTGCCAACACACTCAGCCCTTAACCCCAGTGTGCAGAAAGGGTCAAAACGTGTTTTTCAGCAGAAATAAACATGTTTCTGCAAGTTTGGTCAACCCATGTAAGTTATGGGGCAGTAACATCACACTTTCAAAACGTGTTTTTCAGCCCGAAATAAACGCGTTTTTTCAGACAACTGAATCTCCCTTGTAACAGCAAGGCTCAGAAGAGCCCACACACTCAGCCCTTAACCCCAGTGTACAGAAAGTGTCAAAACGTGTTTTTCAGCAGAAATAAACATGTTTCTGCAAGTTTGGTCAACCCCATGTAAGTTATGGGGCAGTAACATCACACTTTTCAAACGTGTTTTTCAGCCCGAAATAAACACGTTTTTTCAGACAGCTGAATCTACTTGTAACAGCAAGGCTCAGAAGAGCCAACACACTCAGCCCTTAACCCCAGTGTGCAGAAAGGGTCAAAACGTGTTTTTCAGCAGAAATAAACATGTTTCTGCAAGTTTGGTCAACCCCATGTAAGTTATGGGGCAGTAACATCACACTTTTCAAAACGTGTTTTTCAGCCCGAAATAAACGCGTTTTTTCAGGCAAATGAATCTCCTTGTAACAGCAAGGCTCAGAAGAGCCCACACACTCAGCCCTTAACCCCAGTGTACAGAAAGTGTCAAAACGTGTTTTTCAGCAGAAATAAACATGTTTCTGCAAGTTTGGTCAACCCCATGTAAGTTATGGGGCAGTAACATCACACTTTTCAAAACATGTTTTTCAGCCCGAAATAAACCACGTTTTTTCAGACAGGCTGAATCTACTTGTAACAGCAAGGCTCAGAAGAGCCAACACACTCAGCCCTTAACCCCAGTGTGCAGAAAGGGTCAAAACGTGTTTTTCAGCAGAAATAAACATGTTTCTGCAAGTTTGGTCAACCCCATGTAAGTTATGGGGCAGTAACATCACACTTTTCAAAACGTGTTTTTCAGCCCGAAATAAACGCGTTTTTTTCAGGCAACTGAATCTCCTTGTAACAGCAAGGCTCAAAAGAGCCCACACACTCAGCCCTTAACCCCAGTGTGCAGAAATTGTCAAAACGTGTTTTTCAGCAGAAATAAACGTTTTCTGCAAGTTTGGTCAACCCCATGTAAGTTATGGGGCAGGAACATCACACTTTTCAAAACGTGTTTTTCAGCCCGAAAAAAACACGTTTTTTCAGACAGCTGAATCTACTTGTAACAGCAAGGCTCAGAAGAGCCAACACACTCAGCCCTTAACCCCAGTGTGCAGAAAGGGTCAAAACGTGTTTTTCAGCAGAAATAAACATGTTTCTGCAAGTTTGGTCAACCCCATGTAAGTTATCGGGCAGTAACATCACACTTTTCAAAACGTGTTTTTCAGCCCGAAATAAACACGTTTTTCAGACAGCTGAATCTACTTGTAACAGCAAGGCTCAGAAGTGCCAACACACTCAGCCCTTAACCCCAGTGTGCAGAAAGGGTCAAAACGTGTTTTTCAGCAGAAATAAACATGTTTCTGCAAGTTTGGTCAACCCCATGTAAGTTATGGGGCAATAACATCACACTTTTCAAAACGTGGTTTTTCAGCCAGAAATAAACGCGTTTTTTCAGGCAACTGAATCTACTTGTAACAGCAAGGCTCAGAAGTGCCCACACACTCAACCCTTAACCCCAGTGTACAGAAAGTGTCAAAACGTGTTTTTCAGCAGAAATAAACATGTTTCTGCAAGTTTGGTCAACCCCATGTAAGTTATGGGGCAGTAACATCACACTTTTCAAAACGTGTTTTTTCAGCCCGAAATAAACGCGTTTTTTCAGGCAACTGAATCTCCTTAACAGCAAGGCTCAAAAGAGCCCACACACTCAGCCCTTAACCCCAGTGTGCAGAAATTGTCAAAACGTGTTTTTCAGCAGAAATAAACATGTTTCTGCAAGTTTGGTCAACCCCATGTAAGTTATGGGGCAGTAACATCACACTTTTCAAAACGTGTTTTTCAGCCCGAAATAAACACGTTTTTTCAGACAGCTGAATCTACTTGTAACAGCAAGGCTCAGAAGTGCAAACACACTCAGCCCTTAACCCCAGTGTGCAGAAAGGGTCAAAACGTGTTTTTCAGCAGAAATAAACATGTTTCTGCAAGTTTGGTCAACCCCATGTAAGTTATGGGGCAGTAACATCACACTTTTCAAAACGTGTTTTTCAGCCCGAAATAAACGCGTTTTTTCAGACAACTGAATCTACTTGTAACAGCAAGGCTCAGAAATGCCCACACACTCAACCCTTAACCCCAGTGTGCAGAAAGGGTCAAAACGTGTTTTTCAGCAGAAATAAACATGTTTCTGCAAGTTTGGTCAACCCCATGTAAGTTATGGGGCAGTAACATCACACTTTTCAAAACGTGTTTTTCAGCCCGAAATAAACGCGTTTTTTCAGACAACTGAATCTCCTTGTAACAGCAAGGCTCAGAAGAGCCCACACACTCAGCCCTTAACCCCAGTGTACAGAAAGTGTCAAAACGTGTTTTTCAGCTGAAATAAACATGTTTCTGCAAGTTTGGTCAACCCCATGTAAGTTATGGGGCAATAACATCACACTTTTCAAAACGTGTTTTTAAGCCCGAAATAAACACGTTTTTTCAGGCAGCTGAATCTACTTGTAACACCAAGGCTCAGAAGAGCCAACACACTCAGCCCTTAACCCCAGTGTGCAGAAAGGGTCAAAACGTGTTTTTCAGCAGAAATAAACATGTTTCTGTAAGTTTGGTCAACCCCATGTAAGTTATGGGGCAGTGACATCACACTTCTCAAAACGTGTTTTTCAGCCCGAAATAAACGCGTTTTTTCAGGCAAATGAATCTCCTTGTAACAGCAAGGCTCAGAAGAGCCCACACACTCAGCCCTTAACCCCAGTGTACAGAAAGTGTCAAAACGTGTTTTTCAGCAGAAATAAACATGTTTCTGCAAGTTTGGTCAACCCCATGTAAGTTATGGGGCAGTAACATCACACTTTTCAAAACGTGTTTTTCAGCCCGAAATAAACACGTTTTTTCAGACAGCTGAATATACTTGTAACAGCAAGGCTCAGAAGTGCCAACACACTCAGCCCTTAACCCCAGTGTGCAGAAAGTGTCAAAACGTGTTTTTCAGCAGAAATAAACATGTTTCTGCAAGTTTGGTCAACCCCATGTAAGTTATGGGGCAGTAACATCACACTTTTCAAAACGTGTTTTTCAGCCCGAAATAAACGCTTTTTTTCAGACAACTGAATCTCCTTGTAACAGCAAGGCTCAGAAGAGCCCACACACTCAGCCCTTAACCCCAGTGTACAGAAAGTGTCAAAACGTGTTTTTCAGCAGAAATAAACATGTTTCTGCAAGTTTGGTCAACCCCATGTAAGTTATGGGGCAGTAACATCACACTTTTCAAAACGTGTTTTTCAGCCCGAAATAAACGCGTTTTTTCAGACAACTGAATCTCCTTGTAACAGCAAGGCTCAGAAGAGCCCACACACTCAGCCCTTAACCCCAGTGTACAGAAAGTGTCAAAACGTGTTTTTCAGCAGAAATAAACATGTTTCTGCAAGTTTGGTCAACCCCATGTAAGTTATGGGGCAGTAACATCACACTTTTCAAAACGTGTTTTTCAGCCCGAAATAAACGCGTTTTTTCAGGCAACTGAATCTCCTTGTAACAGCAAGGCTCAGAAGAGCCCACACACTCAGCCCTTAACCCCAGTGTACAGAAAGTGTCAAAACGTGTTTTTCAGCAGAAATAAACATGTTTCTGCAAGTTTGGTCAACCCCATGTAAGTTATGGGGCAGTAACATCACACTTTTCAAAACGTGTTTTTCAGCCCGAAATAAACACGTTTTTTCAGACAGCTGAATCTATTTGTAACAGCAAGGCTCAGAAGTGCCAACACACTCAGCCCTTAACCCCAGTGTGCAGAAAGGGTCAAAACGTGTTTTTCAGCAGAAATAAACATGTTTCTGCAAGTTTGGTCAACCCCATGTAAGTTATGGGGCAGTAACATCACAGTTGTCAAAACGTGTTTTTCAGCCCGAAATAAACGCGTTTTTTCAGACAACTGAATCTACTTGTAACAGCAATGCTCAGAAGTGCCCACACACTCAACCCTTAACCCCAGTGTGCAGAAAGGGTCAAAACGTGTTTTTCAGCAGAAATAAACATGTTTCTGCAAGTTTGGTCAACCCCATGTAAGTTATGGGGCAGTAAAATCACACTTTTCAAAACGTGTTTTTCAGCCCGAAATAAACGCGTTTTTTCAGGCAACTGAATCTCCTTGTAACAGCAAGGCTCAAAAGAGCCCACACACTCAGCCCTTAACCCCAGTGTGCAGAAATTGTCAAAACGTGTTTTTCAGCAGAAATAAACATGTTTCTGCAAGTTTGGTCAACCCCATTTAAGTTATGGGGCAGTAACATCACACTTTTCAAAACGTGTTTTTCAGCCCGAAATAAACGCGTTTATTCAGGCAACTGAATCTCCTTGTAACAGCAAGGCTCAAAAGAGCCCACACACTCAGCCCTTAACCCCAGTGTGCAGAAATTGTCAAAACGTGTTTTTCAGCAGAAATAAACATGTTTCTGCAAGTTTGGTCAACCCCATGTAAGTTATGGGGCAGTAACATCACACTTTTCAAAACGTGTTTTTCTGCCCGAAATAAACACGTTTTTTCAGACAGCTGAATCTACTTGTAACAGCAAGGCTCAGAAGAGCCAACACACTCAGCCCTTAACCCCAGTGTGCAGAAAGGGTCAAAACGTGTTTTTCAGCAGAAATAAACATGTTTCTGCAAGTTTGGTCAACCCCATGTAAGTTATGGGGCAGTAACATCACACTTTTCAAAACGTGTTTTTCAGCCCGAAATAAACACGTTTTTTCAGACAGCTGAATCTACTTGTAACAGCAAGGCTCAGAAGTGCCAACACACTCAGCCCTTAACCCCAGTGTGCAGAAAGGGTCAAAACGTGTTTTTCAGCAGAAATAAACATGTTTCTGCAAGTTTGGTCAACCCCATGTAAGTTATGGGGCAGTAACATCACACTTTTCAAAACGTGTTTTTCAGCCCGAAATAAACACGTTTTTTCAGACAGCTGAATCTACTTGTAACAGCAAGGCTCAGAAGAGCCAACACACTCAGCCCTTAACCCCAGTGTGCAGAAAGGGTCAAAACGTGTTTTTCAGCAGAAATAAACATGTTTCTGCAAGTTTGGTCAACCCCATGTAAGTTATGGGGCAGTAACATCACACTTTTCAAAACGTGTTTTTCAGCCCGAAATAAACGCGTTTTTTTCAGGCAACTGAATCTCCTTGTAACAGCAAGGCTCAAAAGAGCCCACACACTCAGCCCTTAACCCCAGTGTGCAGAAATTGTCAAAACGTGTTTTTCAGCAGAAATAAACATGTTTCTGCAAGTTTGGTCAACCCCATGTAAGTTATGGGGCAGTAACATCACACTTTTCAAAACGTGTTTTTCAGCCCGAAATAAACACGTTTTTTCAGACAGCTGAATCTACTTGTAACAGCAAGGCTCAGAAGAGCCAACACACTCAGCCCTTAACCCCAGTGTACAGAAAGTGTCAAAACGTGTTTTTCAGCAGAAATAAACATGTTTCTGTAAGTTTGGTCAACCCCATGTAAGTTATGGGGCAGTAACATCATACTTTTCAAAACGTGTTTTTCAGCCCGAAATAAACGCGTTTTTTCAGACAACTGAATCTACTTGTAACAGCAAGGCTCAGAAGTGCCCACACACTCAACCCTTAACCCCAGTGTGCAGAAAGGGTCAAAACGTGTTTTTCAGCAGAAATAAACATGTTTCTGCAAGTTTGGTCAACCCCATGTAAGTTATGGGGCAGTAACATCACACTTTTCAAAACGTGTTTTTCAGCCCGAAATAAACACGTTTTTTCAGACAGCTGAATCTACTTGTAACAGCAAGGCTCAGAAGTGCCAACACACTCAGCCCTTAACCCCAGTGTGCAGAAAGGGTCAAAACGTGTTTTTCAGCAGAAATAAACATGTTTCTGCAAGTTTGGTCAACCCCATGTAAGTTATGGGGCAATAACATCACACTTTTCAAAACGTGTTTTTCAGCCAGAAATAAACGCGTTTTTTCAGGCAACTGAATCTACTTGTAACAGCAAGGCTCAGAAGTGCCCACACACTCAACCCTTAACCCCAGTGTACAGAAAGTGTCAAAACGTGTTTTTCAGCAGAAATAAACATGTTTCTGCAAGTTTGGTCAACCCCATGTAAGTTATGGGGCAGTAACATCACACTTTTCAAAACGTGTTTTTCAGCCCGAAATAAACGCGTTTTTTCAGGCAACTGAATCTCCTTGTAACAGCAAGGCTCAAAAGAGCCCACACACTCAGCCCTTAACCCCAGTGTGCAGAAATTGTCAAAACGTGTTTTTCAGCAGAAATAAACATGTTTCTGCAAGTTTGGTCAACCCCATGTAAGTTATGGGGCAGTAACATCACACTTTTCAAAACGTGTTTTTCAGCCCGAAATAAACACGTTTTTTCAGACAGCTGAATCTACTTGTAACAGCAAGGCTCAGAAGTGCCAACACACTCAGCCCTTAACCCCAGTGTGCAGAAAGGGTCAAAACGTGTTTTTCAGCAGAAATAAACATGTTTCTGCAAGTTTGGTCAACCCCATGTAAGTTATGGGGCAGTAACATCACACTTTTCAAAACGTGTTTTTCAGCCCAAAATAAACACGTTTTTTCAGACAGCTGAATATACTTGTAACAGCAAGGCTCAGAAGTGCCAACACACTCAGCCCTTAACCCCAGTGTGCAGAAAGGGTCAAAACGTGTTTTTCAGCAGAAATAAACATGTTTCTGCAAGTTTGGTCAACCCCATGTAAGTTATGGGGCAGTAACATCACACTTTTCAAAACGTGTTTTTCAGCCCGAAATAAACGCGTTTTTTCAGACAACTGAATCTCCTTGTAACAGCAAGGCTCAGAAGAGCCCACACACTCAGCCCTTAACCCCAGTGTACAGAAAGTGTCAAAACGTGTTTTTCAGCAGAAATAAACATGTTTCTGCAAGTTTGGTCAACCCCATGTAAGTTATGGGGCAGTAACATCACACTTTTCAAAACGTGTTTTTCAGCCCGAAATAAACACGTTTTTTCAGACAGCTGAATCTACTTGTAACAGCAAGGCTCAGAAGAGCCAACACACTCAGCCCTTAACCCCAGTGTGCAGAAAGGGTCAAAACGTGTTTTTCAGCAGAAATAAACATGTTTCTGCAAGTTTGGTCAACCCCATGTAAGTTATGGGGCAGTAACATCACACTTTTCAAAACGTGTTTTTCAGCCCGAAATAAACGCGTTTTTTCAGGCAAATGAATCTCCTTGTAACAGCAAGGCTCAGAAGAGCCCACACACTCAGCCCTTAACCCCAGTGTACAGAAAGTGTCAAAACGTGTTTTTCAGCAGAAATAAACATGTTTCTGCAAGTTTGGTCAACCCCATGTAAGTTATGGGGCAGTAACATCACACTTTTCAAAACATGTTTTTCAGCCCGAAATAAACACGTTTTTTCAGACAGCTGAATCTACTTGTAACAGCAAGGCTCAGAAGAGCCAACACACTCAGCCCTTAACCCCAGTGTGCAGAAAGGGTCAAAACGTGTTTTTCAGCAGAAATAAACATGTTTCTGCAAGTTTGGTCAACCCCATGTAAGTTATGGGGCAGTAACATCACACTTTTCAAAACGTGTTTTTCAGCCCGAAATAAACGCGTTTTTTTCAGGCAACTGAATCTCCTTGTAACAGCAAGGCTCAAAAGAGCCCACACACTCAGCCCTTAACCCCAGTGTGCAGAAATTGTCAAAACGTGTTTTTCAGCAGAAATAAACGTTTCTGCAAGTTTGGTCAACCCCATGTAAGTTATGGGGCAGGAACATCACACTTTTCAAAACGTGTTTTTCAGCCCGAAAAAAACACGTTTTTTCAGACAGCTGAATCTACTTGTAACAGCAAGGCTCAGAAGAGCCAACACACTCAGCCCTTAACCCCAGTGTGCAGAAAGGGTCAAAACATGTTTTTCAGCAGAAATAAACATGTTTCTGTAAGTTTGGTCAACCCCATGTAAGTTATGGGGCAGTAACATCATACTTTTCAAAACGTGTTTTTCAGCCCGAAATAAACGCGTTTTTTCAGACAACTGAATCTACTTGTAACAGCAAGGCTCAGAAGTGCCCACACACTCAACCCTTAACCCCAGTGTGCAGAAAGGGTCAAAACGTGTTTTTCAGCAGAAATAAACATGTTTCTGCAAGTTTGGTCAACCCCATGTAAGTTATCGGGTAGTAACATCACACTTTTCAAAACGTGTTTTTCAGCCCGAAATAAACACGTTTTTTCAGACAGCTGAATCTACTTGTAACAGCAAGGCTCAGAAGTGCCCACACACTCAACCCTTAACCCCAGTGTGCAGAAAGGGTCAAAACGTGTTTTTCAGCAGAAATAAACATGTTTCTGCAAGTTTGGTCAACCCCATGTAAGTTATGGGGCAGTAACATCACACTTTTCAAAACGTGTTTTTCAGCCCGAAATAAACACGTTTTTTCAGACAGCTGAATCTACTTGTAACAGCAAGGCTCAGAAGTGCAAACACACTCAGCCCTTAACCCCAGTGTGCAGAAAGGGTCAAAACGTGTTTTTCAGCAGAAATAAACATGTTTCTGCAAGTTTGGTCAACCCCATGTAAGTTATGGGGCAATAACATCACACTTTTCAAAACGTGTTTTTCAGCCAGAAATAAACGCGTTTTTTCAGACAACTGAATCTCCTTGTAACAGCAAGGCTCAGAAATGCCCACACACTCAACCCTTAACCCCAGTGTGCAGAAAGGGTCAAAACGTGTTTTTCAGCAGAAATAAACATGTTTCTGCAAGTTTGGTCAACCCCATGTAAGTTATGGGGCAGTAACATCACACTTTTCAAAACGTGTTTTTCAGCCCGAAATAAACGCGTTTTTTCAGACAACTGAATCTCCTTGTAACAGCAAGGCTCAGAAGAGCCCACACACTCAGCCCTTAACCCCAGTGTACAGAAAGTGTCAAAACGTGTTTTTCAGCTGAAATAAACATGTTTCTGCAAGTTTGGTCAACCCCATGTAAGTTATGGGGCAATAACATCACACTTTTCAAAACGTGTTTTTAAGCCCGAAATAAACACGTTTTTTCAGGCAGCTGAATCTACTTGTAACACCAAGGCTCAGAAGAGCCAACACACTCAGCCCTTAACCCCAGTGTGCAGAAAGGGTCAAAACGTGTTTTTCAGCAGAAATAAACATGTTTCTGTAAGTTTGGTCAACCCCATGTAAGTTATGGGGCAGTAACATCACACTTCTCAAAACGTGTTTTTCAGCCCGAAATAAACGCGTTTTTTCAGGCAAATGAATCTCCTTGTAACAGCAAGGCTCAGAAGAGCCCACACACTCAGCCCTTAACCCCAGTGTACAGAAAGTGTCAAAACGTGTTTTTCAGCAGAAATAAACATGTTTCTGCAAGTTTGGTCAACCCCATGTAAGTTATGGGGCAGTAACATCACACTTTTCAAAACGTGTTTTTCAGCCCGAAATAAACACGTTTTTTCAGACAGCTGAATATACTTGTAACAGCAAGGCTCAGAAGTGCCAACACACTCAGCCCTTAACCCCAGTGTGCAGAAAGTGTCAAAACGTGTTTTTCAGCAGAAATAAACATGTTTCTGCAAGTTTGGTCAACCCCATGTAAGTTATGGGGCAGTAACATCACACTTTTCAAAACGTGTTTTTCAGCCCGAAATAAACGCTTTTTTTCAGACAACTGAATCTCCTTGTAACAGCAAGGCTCAGAAGAGCCCACACACTCAGCCCTTAACCCCAGTGTACAGAAAGTGTCAAAACGTGTTTTTCAGCAGAAATAAACATGTTTCTGCAAGTTTGGTCAACCCCATGTAAGTTATGGGGCAGTAACATCACACTTTTCAAAACGTGTTTTTCAGCCCGAAATAAACGCGTTTTTTCAGACAACTGAATCTCCTTGTAACAGCAAGGCTCAGAAGAGCCCACACACTCAGCCCTTAACCCCAGTGTACAGAAAGTGTCAAAACGTGTTTTTCAGCAGAAATAAACATGTTTCTGCAAGTTTGGTCAACCCCATGTAAGTTATGGGGCAGTAACATCACACTTTTCAAAACGTGTTTTTCAGCCCGAAATAAACGCGTTTTTTCAGGCAACTGAATCTCCTTGTAACAGCAAGGCTCAGAAGAGCCCACACACTCAGCCCTTAACCCCAGTGTACAGAAAGTGTCAAAACGTGTTTTTCAGCAGAAATAAACATGTTTCTGCAAGTTTGGTCAACCCCATGTAAGTTATGGGGCAGTAACATCACACTTTTCAAAACGTGTTTTTCAGCCCGAAATAAACACGTTTTTTCAGACAGCTGAATCTATTTGTAACAGCAAGGCTCAGAAGTGCCAACACACTCAGCCCTTAACCCCAGTGTGCAGAAAGGGTCAAAACGTGTTTTTCAGCAGAAATAAACATGTTTCTGCAAGTTTGGTCAACCCCATGTAAGTTATGGGGCAGTAACATCACAGTTGTCAAAACGTGTTTTTCAGCCCGAAATAAACGCGTTTTTTCAGACAACTGAATCTACTTGTAACAGCAATGCTCAGAAGTGCCCACACACTCAACCCTTAACCCCAGTGTGCAGAAAGGGTCAAAACGTGTTTTTCAGCAGAAATAAACATGTTTCTGCAAGTTTGGTCAACCCCATGTAAGTTATGGGGCAGTAAAATCACACTTTTCAAAACGTGTTTTTCAGCCCGAAATAAACGCGTTTTTTCAGGCAACTGAATCTCCTTGTAACAGCAAGGCTCAAAAGAGCCCACACACTCAGCCCTTAACCCCAGTGTGCAGAAATTGTCAAAACGTGTTTTTCAGCAGAAATAAACATGTTTCTGCAAGTTTGGTCAACCCCATTTAAGTTATGGGGCAGTAACATCACACTTTTCAAAACGTGTTTTTCAGCCCGAAATAAACGCGTTTATTCAGGCAACTGAATCTCCTTGTAACAGCAAGGCTCAAAAGAGCCCACACACTCAGCCCTTAACCCCAGTGTGCAGAAATTGTCAAAACGTGTTTTTCAGCAGAAATAAACATGTTTCTGCAAGTTTGGTCAACCCCATGTAAGTTATGGGGCAGTAACATCACACTTTTCAAAACGTGTTTTTCAGCCCGAAATAAACACGTTTTTTCAGACAGCTGAATCTACTTGTAACAGCAAGGCTCAGAAGAGCCAACACACTCAGCCCTTAACCCCAGTGTGCAGAAAGGGTCAAAACGTGTTTTTCAGCAGAAATAAACATGTTTCTGCAAGTTTGGTCAACCCCATGTAAGTTATGGGGCAGTAACATCACACTTTTCAAAACGTGTTTTTCAGCCCGAAATAAACACGTTTTTTCAGACAGCTGAATCTACTTGTAACAGCAAGGCTCAGAAGTGCCAACACACTCAGCCCTTAACCCCAGTGTGCAGAAAGGGTCAAAACGTGTTTTTCAGCAGAAATAAACATGTTTCTGCAAGTTTGGTCAACCCCATGTAAGTTATGGGGCAGTAACATCACACTTTTCAAAACGTGTTTTTCAGCCCGAAATAAACACGTTTTTTCAGACAGCTGAATCTACTTGTAACAGCAAGGCTCAGAAGAGCCAACACACTCAGCCCTTAACCCCAGTGTGCAGAAAGGGTCAAAACGTGTTTTTCAGCAGAAATAAACATGTTTCTGCAAGTTTGGTCAACCCCATGTAAGTTATGGGGCAGTAACATCACACTTTTCAAAACGTGTTTTTCAGCCCGAAATAAACGCGTTTTTTTCAGGCAACTGAATCTCCTTGTAACAGCAAGGCTCAAAAGAGCCCACACACTCAGCCCTTAACCCCAGTGTGCAGAAATTGTCAAAACGTGTTTTTCAGCAGAAATAAACATGTTTCTGCAAGTTTGGTCAACCCCATGTAAGTTATGGGGCAGTAACATCACACTTTTCAAAACGTGTTTTTCAGCCCGAAATAAACACGTTTTTTCAGACAGCTGAATCTACTTGTAACAGCAAGGCTCAGAAGAGCCAACACACTCAGCCCTTAACCCCAGTGTACAGAAAGTGTCAAAACGTGTTTTTCAGCAGAAATAAACATGTTTCTGTAAGTTTGGTCAACCCCATGTAAGTTATGGGGCAGTAACATCATACTTTTCAAAACGTGTTTTTCAGCCCGAAATAAACGCGTTTTTTCAGACAACTGAATCTACTTGTAACAGCAAGGCTCAGAAGTGCCCACACACTCAACCCTTAACCCCAGTGTGCAGAAAGGGTCAAAACGTGTTTTTCAGCAGAAATAAACATGTTTCTGCAAGTTTGGTCAACCCCATGTAAGTTATGGGGCAGTAACATCACACTTTTCAAAACGTGTTTTTCAGCCCGAAATAAACACGTTTTTTCAGACAGCTGAATCTACTTGTAACAGCAAGGCTCAGAAGTGCCAACACACTCAGCCCTTAACCCCAGTGTGCAGAAAGGGTCAAAACGTGTTTTTCAGCAGAAATAAACATGTTTCTGCAAGTTTGGTCAACCCCATGTAAGTTATGGGGCAATAACATCACACTTTTCAAAACGTGTTTTTCAGCCAGAAATAAACGCGTTTTTTCAGGCAACTGAATCTACTTGTAACAGCAAGGCTCAGAAGTGCCCACACACTCAACCCTTAACCCCAGTGTACAGAAAGTGTCAAAACGTGTTTTTCAGCAGAAATAAACATGTTTCTGCAAGTTTGGTCAACCCCATGTAAGTTATGGGGCAGTAACATCACACTTTTCAAAACGTGTTTTTCAGCCCGAAATAAACGCGTTTTTTCAGGCAACTGAATCTCCTTGTAACAGCAAGGCTCAAAAGAGCCCACACACTCAGCCCTTAACCCCAGTGTGCAGAAATTGTCAAAACGTGTTTTTCAGCAGAAATAAACATGTTTCTGCAAGTTTGGTCAACCCCATGTAAGTTATGGGGCAGTAACATCACACTTTTCAAAACGTGTTTTTCAGCCCGAAATAAACACGTTTTTTCAGACAGCTGAATCTACTTGTAACAGCAAGGCTCAGAAGTGCCAACACACTCAGCCCTTAACCCCAGTGTGCAGAAAGGGTCAAAACGTGTTTTTCAGCAGAAATAAACATGTTTCTGCAAGTTTGGTCAACCCCATGTAAGTTATGGGGCAGTAACATCACACTTTTCAAAACGTGTTTTTCAGCCCAAAATAAACACGTTTTTTCAGACAGCTGAATATACTTGTAACAGCAAGGCTCAGAAGTGCCAACACACTCAGCCCTTAACCCCAGTGTGCAGAAAGGGTCAAAACGTGTTTTTCAGCAGAAATAAACATGTTTCTGCAAGTTTGGTCAACCCCATGTAAGTTATGGGGCAGTAACATCACACTTTTCAAAACGTGTTTTTCAGCCCGAAATAAACACGTTTTTTCAGACAGCTGAATCTACTTGTAACAGCAAGGCTCAGAAGTGCCAACACACTCAGCCCTTAACCCCAGTGTGCAGAAAGGGTCAAAACGTGTTTTTCAGCAGAAATAAACATGTTTCTGCAAGTTTGGTCAACCCCATGTAAGTTATGGGGCAGTAACATCACACTTTTCAAAACGTGTTTTTCAGCCCGAAATAAACACGTTTTTTCAGACAGCTGAATCTACTTGTAACAGCAAGGCTCAGAAGTGCCAACACACTCAGCCCTTAACCCCAGTGTGCAGAAAGGGTCAAAACGTGTTTTTCAGCAGAAATAAACATGTTTCTGCAAGTTTGGTCAACCCCATGTAAGTTATGGGGCAATAACATCACACTTTTCAAAACGTGTTTTTCAGCCAGAAATAAACGCGTTTTTTCAGACAGCTGAATATACTTGTAACAGCAAGGCTCAGAAGTGCCAACACACTCAGCCCTTAACCCCAGTGTGCAGAAAGTGTCAAAACGTGTTTTTCAGCAGAAATAAACATGTTTCTGCAAGTTTGGTCAACCCCATGTAAGTTATGGGGCAGTAACATCACACTTTTCAAAACGTGTTTTTCAGCCCGAAATAAACGCTTTTTTTCAGACAACTGAATCTCCTTGTAACAGCAAGGCTCAGAAGAGCCCACACACTCAGCCCTTAACCCCAGTGTACAGAAAGTGTCAAAACGTGTTTTTCAGCAGAAATAAACATGTTTCTGCAAGTTTGGTCAACCCCATGTAAGTTATGGGGCAGTAACATCACACTTTTCAAAACGTGTTTTTCAGCCCGAAATAAACGCGTTTTTTCAGACAACTGAATCTCCTTGTAACAGCAAGGCTCAGAAGAGCCCACACACTCAGCCCTTAACCCCAGTGTACAGAAAGTGTCAAAACGTGTTTTTCAGCAGAAATAAACATGTTTCTGCAAGTTTGGTCAACCCCATGTAAGTTATGGGGCAGTAACATCACACTTTTCAAAACGTGTTTTTCAGCCCGAAATAAACACGTTTTTTCAGACAGCTGAATCTACTTGTAACAGCAAGGCTCAGAAGAGCCAACACACTCAGCCCTTAACCCCAGTGTGCAGAAAGGGTCAAAACGTGTTTTTCAGCAGAAATAAACATGTTTCTGCAAGTTTGGTCAACCCCATGTAAGTTATGGGGCAGTAACATCACACTTTTCAAAACGTGTTTTTCAGCCCGAAATAAACGCGTTTTTTCAGGCAACTGAATCTCCTTGTAACAGCAAGGCTCAAAAGAGCCCACACACTCAGCCCTTAACCCCAGTGTGCAGAAATTGTCAAAACGGTTTTTTTCAGCAGAAATAAACATGTTTCTGCAAGTTTGGTCAACCCCATGTAAGTTATGGGGCAGTAACATCACACTTTTCAAAACGTGTTTTTCAGCCCGAAATAAACACGTTTTTTCAGACAGCTGAATCTACTTGTAACAGCAAGGCTCAGAAGTGCCAACACACTCAGCCCTTAACCCCAGTGTGCAGAAAGGGTCAAAACGTGTTTTTCAGCAGAAATAAACATGTTTCTGCAAGTTTGGTCAACCCCATGTAAGTTATGGGGCAGTAACATCACACTTTTCAAAACGTGTTTTTCAGCCCAAAATAAACACGTTTTTTCAGACAGCTGAATATACTTGTAACAGCAAGGCTCAGAAGTGCCAACACACTCAGCCCTTAACCCCAGTGTGCAGAAAGGGTCAAAACGTGTTTTTCAGCAGAAATAAACATGTTTCTGCAAGTTTGGTCAACCCCATGTAAGTTATGGGGCAGTAACATCACACTTTTCAAAACGTGTTTTTCAGCCCGAAATAAACACGTTTTTTCAGACAGCTGAATCTACTTGTAACAGCAAGGCTCAGAAGTGCCAACACACTCAGCCCTTAACCCCAGTGTGCAGAAAGGGTCAAAACGTGTTTTTCAGCAGAAATAAACATGTTTCTGCAAGTTTGGTCAACCCCATGTAAGTTATGGGGCAATAACATCACACTTTTCAAAACGTGTTTTTCAGCCAGAAATAAACGCGTTTTTTCAGGCAACTGAATCTACTTGTAACAGCAAGGCTCAGAAGTGCCCACACACTCAACCCTTAACCCCAGTGTACAGAAAGTGTCAAAACGTGTTTTTCAGCAGAAATAAACATGTTTCTGCAAGTTTGGTCAACCCCATGTAAGTTATGGGGCAGTAACATCACACTTTTCAAAACGTGTTTTTCAGCCCGAAATAAACGCGTTTTTTCAGGCAACTGAATCTCCTTGTAACAGCAAGGCTCAAAAGAGCCCACACACTCAGCCCTTAACCCCAGTGTGCAGAAATTGTCAAAACGTGTTTTTCAGCAGAAATAAACATGTTTCTGCAAGTTTGGTCAACCCCATGTAAGTTATGGGGCAGTAACATCACACTTTTCAAAACGTGTTTTTCAGCCCGAAATAAACACGTTTTTTCAGACAGCTGAATATACTTGTAACAGCAAGGCTCAGAAGTGCCAACACACTCAGCCCTTAACCCCAGTGTGCAGAAAGGGTCAAAACGTGTTTTTCAGCAGAAATAAACATGTTTCTGCAAGTTTGGTCAACCCCATGTAAGTTATGGGGCAGTAACATCACACTTTTCAAAACGTGTTTTTCAGCCCGAAATAAACGCGTTTTTTCAGACAACTGAATCTCCTTGTAACAGCAAGGCTCAGAAGAGCCCACACACTCAGCCCTTAACCCCAGTGTACAGAAAGTGTCAAAACGTGTTTTTCAGCAGAAATAAACATGTTTCTGCAAGTTTGGTCAACCCCATGTAAGTTATGGGGCAGTAACATCACACTTTTCAAAACGTGTTTTTCAGCCCGAAATAAACACGTTTTTTCAGACAGCTGAATCTACTTGTAACAGCAAGGCTCAGAAGAGCCAACACACTCAGCCCTTAACCCCAGTGTGCAGAAAGGGTCAAAACGTGTTTTTCAGCAGAAATAAACATGTTTCTGCAAGTTTGGTCAACCCCATGTAAGTTATGGGGCAGTAACATCACACTTTTCAAAACGTGTTTTTCAGCCCGAAATAAACGCGTTTTTTCAGGCAAATGAATCTCCTTGTAACAGCAAGGCTCAGAAGAGCCCACACACTCAGCCCTTAACCCCAGTGTACAGAAAGTGTCAAAACGTGTTTTTCAGCAGAAATAAACATGTTTCTGCAAGTTTGGTCAACCCCATGTAAGTTATGGGGCAGTAACATCACACTTTTCAAAACGTGTTTTTCAGCCCGAAATAAACACGTTTTTTCAGACAGCTGAATCTACTTGTAACAGCAAGGCTCAGAAGAGCCAACACACTCAGCCCTTAACCCCAGTGTGCAGAAAGGGTCAAAACGTGTTTTTCAGCAGAAATAAACATGTTTCTGCAAGTTTGGTCAACCCCATGTAAGTTATGGGGCAGTAACATCACACTTTTCAAAACGTGTTTTTCAGCCCGAAATAAACGCGTTTTTTTCAGGCAACTGAATCTCCTTGTAACAGCAAGGCTCAAAAGAGCCCACACACTCAGCCCTTAACCCCAGTGTGCAGAAATTGTCAAAACGTGTTTTTCAGCAGAAATAAACGTTTCTGCAAGTTTGGTCAACCCCATGTAAGTTATGGGGCAGGAACATCACACTTTTCAAAACGTGTTTTTCAGCCCGAAAAAAACACGTTTTTTCAGACAGCTGAATCTACTTGTAACAGCAAGGCTCAGAAGAGCCAACACACTCAGCCCTTAACCCCAGTGTGCAGAAAGGGTCAAAACATGTTTTTCAGCAGAAATAAACATGTTTCTGTAAGTTTGGTCAACCCCATGTAAGTTATGGGGCAGTAACATCATACTTTTCAAAACGTGTTTTTCAGCCCGAAATAAACGCGTTTTTTCAGACAACTGAATCTACTTGTAACAGCAAGGCTCAGAAGTGCCCACACACTCAACCCTTAACCCCAGTGTGCAGAAAGGGTCAAAACGTGTTTTTCAGCAGAAATAAACATGTTTCTGCAAGTTTGGTCAACCCCATGTAAGTTATCGGGCAGTAACATCACACTTTTCAAAACGTGTTTTTCAGCCCGAAATAAACACGTTTTTTCAGACAGCTGAATCTACTTGTAACAGCAAGGCTCAGAAGTGCCAACACACTCAGCCCTTAACCCCAGTGTGCAGAAAGGGTCAAAACGTGTTTTTCAGCAGAAATAAACATGTTTCTGCAAGTTTGGTCAACCCCATGTAAGTTATGGGGCAATAACATCACACTTTTCAAAACGTGTTTTTCAGCCAGAAATAAACGCGTTTTTTCAGGCAACTGAATCTACTTGTAACAGCAAGGCTCAGAAGTGCCCACACACTCAACCCTTAACCCCAGTGTACAGAAAGTGTCAAAACGTGTTTTTCAGCAGAAATAAACATGTTTCTGCAAGTTTGGTCAACCCCATGTAAGTTATGGGGCAGTAACATCACACTTTTCAAAACGTGTTTTTCAGCCCGAAATAAACGCGTTTTTTCAGGCAACTGAATCTCCTTGTAACAGCAAGGCTCAAAAGAGCCCACACACTCAGCCCTTAACCCCAGTGTGCAGA
This sequence comes from Lepisosteus oculatus, assembly GCF_040954835.1. Lineage (NCBI taxonomy): Eukaryota > Metazoa > Chordata > Actinopteri > Semionotiformes > Lepisosteidae > Lepisosteus > Lepisosteus oculatus. The sequence continues at coordinate 4,524 of NW_027168027.1, read as the reverse complement.
AATTGTCAAAACGTGTTTTTCAGCAGAAATAAACATGTTTCTGCAAGTTTGGTCAACCCCATGTAAGTTATGGGGCAGTAACATCACACTTTTCAAAACGTGTTTTTCAGCCCGAAATAAACACGTTTTTTCAGACAGCTGAATCTACTTGTAACAGCAAGGCTCAGAAGTGCAAACACACTCAGCCCTTAACCCCAGTGTGCAGAAAGGGTCAAAACGTGTTTTTCAGCAGAAATAAACATGTTTCTGCAAGTTTGGTCAACCCCATGTAAGTTATGGGGCAGTAACATCACACTTTTCAAAACGTGTTTTTCAGCCCGAAATAAACGCGTTTTTTCAGACAACTGAATCTACTTGTAACAGCAAGGCTCAGAAATGCCCACACACTCAACCCTTAACCCCAGTGTGCAGAAAGGGTCAAAACGTGTTTTTCAGCAGAAATAAACATGTTTCTGCAAGTTTGGTCAACCCCATGTAAGTTATGGGGCAGTAACATCACACTTTTCAAAACGTGTTTTTCAGCCCGAAATAAACGCGTTTTTTCAGACAACTGAATCTACTTGTAACAGCAAGGCTCAGAAATGCCCACACACTCAACCCTTAACCCCAGTGTACAGAAAGTGTCAAAACGTGTTTTTCAGCTGAAATAAACATGTTTCTGCAAGTTTGGTCAACCCCATGTAAGTTATGGGGCAGTAACATCACACTTTTCAAAACGTGTTTTTAAGCCCGAAATAAACACGTTTTTTCAGGCAGCTGAATCTACTTGTAACACCAAGGCTCAGAAGAGCCAACACACTCAGCCCTTAACCCCAGTGTGCAGAAAGGGTCAAAACGTGTTTTTCAGCAGAAATAAACATGTTTCTGTAAGTTTGGTCAACCCCATGTAAGTTATGGGGCAGTAACATCACACTTCTCAAAACGTGTTTTTCAGCCCGAAATAAACGCGTTTTTTCAGGCAAATGAATCTCCTTGTAACAGCAAGGCTCAGAAGAGCCCACACACTCAGCCCTTAACCCCAGTGTACAGAAAGTGTCAAAACGTGTTTTTCAGCAGAAATAAACATGTTTCTGCAAGTTTGGTCAACCCCATGTAAGTTATGGGGCAGTAACATCACACTTTTCAAAACGTGTTTTTCAGCCCGAAATAAACACGTTTTTTCAGACAGCTGAATATACTTGTAACAGCAAGGCTCAGAAGTGCCAACACACTCAGCCCTTAACCCCAGTGTGCAGAAAGGGTCAAAACGTGTTTTTCAGCAGAAATAAACATGTTTCTGCAAGTTTGGTCAACCCCATGTAAGTTATGAGGCAGTAACATCACACTTTTCAAAACGTGTTTTTCAGCCCGAAATAAACACGTTTTTTCAGACAGCTGAATATACTTGTAACAGCAAGGCTCAGAAGTGCCAACACACTCAGCCCTTAACCCCAGTGTGCAGAAAGGGTCAAAACGTGTTTTTCAGCAGAAATAAACATGTTTCTGCAAGTTTGGTCAACCCCATGTAAGTTATGGGGCAGTAACATCACACTTTTCAAAACGTGTTTTTCAGCCCGAAATAAACGCGTTTTTTCAGACAACTGAATCTCCTTGTAACAGCAAGGCTCAGAAGAGCCCACGCACTCAGCCCTTAACCCCAGTGTACAGAAAGTGTCAAAACGTGTTTTTCAGCAGAAATAAACATGTTTCTGCAAGTTTGGTCAACCCCATGTAAGTTATGGGGCAGTAACATCACACTTTTCAAAACGTGTTTTTCAGCCCGAAATAAACGCTTTTTTTCAGACAACTGAATCTCCTTGTAACAGCAAAGCTCAGAAGAGCCCACACACTCAGCCCTTAACCCCAGTGTACAGAAAGTGTCAAAACGTGTTTTTCAGCAGAAATAAACATGTTTCTGCAAGTTTGGTCAACCCCATGTAAGTTATGGGGCAGTAACATCACACTTTTCAAAACGTGTTTTTCAGCCCGAAATAAACGCGTTTTTTCAGACAACTGAATCTCCTTGTAACAGCAAGGCTCAGAAGAGCCCACACACTCAGCCCTTAACCCCAGTGTACAGAAAGTGTCAAAACGTGTTTTTCAGCAGAAATAAACATGTTTCTGCAAGTTTGGTCAACCCCATGTAAGTTATGGGGCAGTAACATCACACTTTTCAAAACGTGTTTTTCAGCCCGAAATAAACGCGTTTTTTCAGGCAACTGAATCTCCTTGTAACAGCAAGGCTCAGAAGAGCCCACACACTCAGCCCTTAACCCCAGTGTACAGAAAGTGTCAAAACGTGTTTTTCAGCAGAAATAAACATGTTTCTGCAAGTTTGGTCAACCCCATGTAAGTTATGGGGCAGTAACATCATACTTTTTCAAAACGTGTTTTTCAGCCCGAAATAAACGCGTTTTTTCAGACAACTGAATCTACTTGTAACAGCAAGGCTCAGAAGTGCCCACACACTCAACCCTTAACCCCAGTGTGCAGAAAGGGTCAAAACGTGTTTTTCAGCAGAAATAAACATGTTTCTGCAAGTTTGGTCAACCCCATGTAAGTTATCGGGCAGTAACATCACACTTTTCAAAACGTGTTTTTCAGCCCGAAATAAACACGTTTTTTCAGACAGCTGAATCTACTTGTAACAGCAAGGCTCAGAAGTGCCAACACACTCAGCCCTTAACCCCAGTGTGCAGAAAGGGTCAAAACGTGTTTTTCAGCAGAAATAAACATGTTTCTGCAAGTTTGGTCAACCCCATGTAAGTTATGGGGCAATAACATCACACTTTTCAAAACGTGTTTTTCAGCCAGAAATAAACGCGTTTTTTCAGGCAACTGAATCTACTTGTAACAGCAAGGCTCAGAAGTGCCCACACACTCAACCCTTAACCCCAGTGTACAGAAAGTGTCAAAACGTGTTTTTCAGCAGAAATAAACATGTTTCTGCAAGTTTGGTCAACCCCATGTAAGTTATGGGGCAGTAACATCACACTTTTCAAAACGTGTTTTTCAGCCCGAAATAAACGCGTTTTTTCAGGCAACTGAATCTCCTTGTAACAGCAAGGCTCAAAAGAGCCCACACACTCAGCCCTTAACCCCAGTGTGCAGAAATTGTCAAAACGTGTTTTTCAGCAGAAATAAACATGTTTCTGCAAGTTTGGTCAACCCCATGTAAGTTATGGGGCAGTAACATCACACTTTTCAAAACGTGTTTTTCAGCCCGAAATAAACACGTTTTTTCAGACAGCTGAATCTACTTGTAACAGCAAGGCTCAGAAGTGCAAACACACTCAGCCCTTAACCCCAGTGTGCAGAAAGGGTCAAAACGTGTTTTTCAGCAGAAATAAACATGTTTCTGCAAGTTTGGTCAACCCCATGTAAGTTATGGGGCAGTAACATCACACTTTTCAAAACGTGTTTTTCAGCCCGAAATAAACGCGTTTTTTCAGACAACTGAATCTACTTGTAACAGCAAGGCTCAGAAATGCCCACACACTCAACCCTTAACCCCAGTGTGCAGAAAGGGTCAAAACGTGTTTTTCAGCAGAAATAAACATGTTTCTGCAAGTTTGGTCAACCCCATGTAAGTTATGGGGCAGTAACATCACACTTTTCAAAACGTGTTTTTCAGCCCGAAATAAACGCGTTTTTTCAGACAACTGAATCTCCTTGTAACAGCAAGGCTCAGAAGAGCCCACACACTCAGCCCTTAACCCCAGTGTACAGAAAGTGTCAAAACGTGTTTTTCAGCTGAAATAAACATGTTTCTGCAAGTTTGGGTCACCCATGTAAGTTATGGGGCAATAACATCACACTTTTCAAAACGTGTTTTTAAGCCCGAAATAAACACGTTTTTTCAGGCAGCTGAATCTACTTGTAACACCAAGGCTCAGAAGAGCCAACACACTCAGCCCTTAACCCCAGTGTGCAGAAAGGGTCAAAACGTGTTTTTCAGCAGAAATAAACATGTTTCTGTAAGTTTGGTCAACCCCATGTAAGTTATGGGGCAGTAACATCACACTTCTCAAAACGTGTTTTTCAGCCCGAAATAAACGCGTTTTTTCAGGCAAATGAATCTCCTTGTAACAGCAAGGCTCAGAAGAGCCCACACACTCAGCCCTTAACCCCAGTGTACAGAAAGTGTCAAAACGTGTTTTTCAGCAGAAATAAACATGTTTCTGCAAGTTTGGTCAACCCCATGTAAGTTATGGGGCAGTAACATCACACTTTTCAAAACGTGTTTTTCAGCCCGAAATAAACACGTTTTTTCAGACAGCTGAATATACTTGTAACAGCAAGGCTCAGAAGTGCCAACACACTCAGCCCTTAACCCCAGTGTGCAGAAAGTGTCAAAACGTGTTTTTCAGCAGAAATAAACATGTTTCTGCAAGTTTGGTCAACCCCATGTAAGTTATGGGGCAGTAACATCACACTTTTCAAAACGTGTTTTTCAGCCCGAAATAAACGCTTTTTTTCAGACAACTGAATCTCCTTGTAACAGCAAGGCTCAGAAGAGCCCACACACTCAGCCCTTAACCCCAG